>NW_026057578.1:73113844-73262616 GCF_023721935.1 Panthera uncia
TATATATGTATATATATATATATATACATATATATGTATATGTATATATAATATGCAGTGATGGTGGTGATCACAAAGCAATTATATTTCTAAGCCTCTATAAAAATAAGACTGATTTTATCTTATTTACATAGAATTGAGGATCACAGTCTTTAGAATTATTATATGCACTCCTTCCAAGCAGTTCATTTTTCTCCATGTATATTAGGAGCTAAATTCTTAGCTTGATAGGAGTGATAGAATAGGAGAAGTTGGTGTCTCTCAATGATAGATTGACTTCTCTGTCATCCCTGCATAGACAGCAATAGGAAAATAAATTTCAACTGAGTTGTTATTTAGACAGACAAGATTAATCTACCTATAGATCAGTTCATTAAAATGGTCATTATGAAAAGATATATTTGTAAATATAAGAGGTAGCCATCATTTTTTATAGATTTGAATATACATGGGGCACAGAATATTGTTGTATTCTACCTTAATGTTCCTGGATACTTCTTAAGGACAGACTGGAAATTAAAAACAATTCATCTTGCCCCATTCTTGAGTCTAATGTGATGATTTAAAGAAGTTCTTTCTCAGTAAATCTGCCAAGCCAGTAGCCTCAAACAGAAGTCCCATTTGGGTTTTTGTTGCTAATGGCAGAAAGCTGAGCCATACACGGAGGAGAGAGAGAGAGATGTATTTATAAGCAATTCTGTTAGCAGACCCTCTACTTTAATGCATCATTTTAAGTTATTGCATAACTTTTATTCTCAGAGAACAAATAGACTTATAATTTGCTTCGCACAATGATGGTGTCCCCATAGCTGTGTACTCCTAGAGGAGCCAGGATAGAGTGATGTTAATTATTAACTGAAGGGATACACAGGCAGGAGATACCTCTTTGGCCAACCTCCCTCTACCCATCATGCCCTGAGATATCTCTTATTTGCATAG
This sequence comes from Panthera uncia, assembly GCF_023721935.1. NCBI lineage: Eukaryota > Metazoa > Chordata > Mammalia > Carnivora > Felidae > Panthera > Panthera uncia. Next base: position 73,114,784 of record NW_026057578.1, read on the forward strand.
AATTTTCCCAAAAGTATAAAAACATTACTTCTTAAATTTTTAAATATGTTTTATTAAGTTGATTTATTCTGAGAGAAAGAGCATGAGAAGAGTATGCAGGCAGGGAAGGAGGAGAGAGAGAGAGAATCCCAAGCAGGTTCCGCCTGTCAGCTTGGAGCCCGACTAGGGCCTCAATTCACAACCATAAGATCATGACCTGAGCCGAAGTCGGACACTTAACCAACTGAGACGCCCAGGTGCCCCGAGACATTTTTAACTCTCAAAATACTCAAAGGTCATTGTTTCCATGTTGAAGAAACATGCACATTAGTATAGTAACTATTTAGAGTTTAATGTCGGTGCCAGATTTGAGTTATAAAGATGAATAACACACAGTACCTTCCCTGAGGAACATAGAGTTCACAGTCCATTTTAGGATTTATTTCTTCTTCAATTTTTATTAATTTATAAGTCTATTTTTTTATCTATAATTTAAGGTTTTCCCTGAACAGTTAGAATGACTAGGCACTGACAAGAAGTAACTCAGTGAAACCTTAAAGAGTTTCAGTTCTATCTGCTTTGAAGGTTAAGGAAGTACTCTTTTGTTTTGTGAGCATCAATAAAAATCATTGACTTAAGAATGTCATTTTATAATACAGTACATAACATTTCTTGGGTAATACACAATCAATCTGAAAATTAGTATAAGCAGAACAGAATTTAATAGATTCATTGTATGGCAAAAGATGAATTTAAAATATCCCTTTGATTGTGGTATGTATAATTTTGGGCTATACAGAGATTGAGAAATCACTATTTGAAGATTACACTTATTTTAGGTATACAAGTTCAATGTACCAACTCATTTTTCATGTACCATAAATATTGATACATAATTCCAGAGTCCATAGGATTTTGTGGACAAGGATGATTCCGTTAAAAACAGAGCATTGAGATATTTGATTTGGAGGAATGACCAAACTCTTTCCAAATGCCTGTGATTACTTCTGTTAGGTGATTTATATCAAATTATCTCTTGTTATCACCAGGAAGAATGTTAGTAGCAGCTTTGATAGCAGTTACATTAAATTAAGCAGAGTGAACATTTTATTGGATTGTCGAGCTGTTCAGAAGAGGATCCAGGAGAGATTCAGGAAACAAAAATTAGATATTTACAAGCCAGAAGAAACTGTCCTTAGTGTTTGTCATCATTTTCTTCCAAGACTGAAGATTTCTGAGACTTTGAGTTTAAGAAGTTTGTGAAAGTTTCAAGATTGCATTGTAAATGGCATCTACATGTATTAAGTACACTGATGACTTAGCAGATCCAGGCACTTAGCTTGGGATGATTTGGTGGTTTTGTTGACTGTGAAACTTACTGTCTCCACTTTGGCTAACTCTTATTTACTTGAAGGCATCACCATATGAACCGAAGAGGTGATGCACTTATTTGCAGCTTAGGGAAAATAGCTTTCATTTTGTCAATAAATGCATCAGCTGAGTGACGGTGTAGTGCTTAATTATAAGAGAATTTAAATCAGACTGTACTGGTGCTGGCTAAATTCTTTGATAATTGCTTTATTTAGCCTTCACTCTGTGTCTCCACAGGACCTGTGTTCTCCAGCAAAGAGTAGTATTCATGATGCTGCAGATGTAAGCTTTGTTGGGGCAGATCTCAGGTGGAGGTCCAGAGTTCACTCACTAGCTTCGTGACTTTGAGGAGTTACTAAACATCATTAAGCCTTTAGTCTTTCATCTCTAAGATGGGGATAATAACACCAGCTTTGTAGTTTTGCCGGAGGATTAAATGCATTAATGCATGTGAAAAATACATACGCCTTTTTAGCAAAGTGTTTGATACATGATAAATCAAGTTAAAGTTATTAGCCATTATTTGTATCATCTGATTTACTTGCTGGACCCAAATGCTTAGTCTGTTGTTGCCTAGCAACTGTTTAGTGAAGACAAAATGATGGAATACTCATGAATCTAGAAGAGCTCAAATGAACTTTGAGGTCAGCAGGAATATTCCTAGCTAGAATGCCATCGCCCTACTGGTCCCTATTTTATTATGGTAAAGTGTATCTAAAGTCAAAAGGACATAAAAAACAGGATGAATATGTTCAAGTTGCTCTGCATTGGTTGTATTCAGTAGGACTTTTGGAATATATTTCCTATATCAATTTTACTTTTGGCAGAAAAAATTGTTATCTGAAGTTTATCTAGAATACTATCATTTTATTTAGACTAAGTAGTGCTTTTATAGTTTTTTGACTCCCTGTTTTTGCACGCATTCAGTATTTTGTTCTCATCAATGGCATCAACGAATATTCCATTATGTGAAGATGGTTTTTTCTTAACCTGCTGATTTTCTTTAGTAGAAGGAGTTTTTAAGTATACAGAGTTAGAATTGAAATCTGTAAGGAGGTATTCTTAAAGAATAGTATTTGAAAATGTAAACAAGCCTCAAATAAACATGTGTAGCTGCCATAATCAGAACTGGTATGCATCTATCACATGGGTGTGCTTTGTTCCATTTCTCAGAATATTACAACATTGTCAGGATGCCTGGATGTCTTGGTCGGCTAAGTGGCCAGCTCTTTGTTTTGGCTCAGGTCATGATCTCTTATCATGGTTTGTGGGTGGGTTCAAGCCCCGTGTCAGGCTCCATACTGACAGCATGGAGCCTGCTTGGAATTCTCTCTCCCTCTCTCTCTGCCCCTCCACCACTTGTGCACTCTGTGTCTCTCTCTCTCAAAGATAATAAACTTAAAAAAAAAGAACACTACAACATTGCCTTAAATATTCTCTTCTTCTTCAAGATCTTATGCATGGTAGATATTCCATAAATGTGTATTTAATGAATAAATGAAACAACAGAAATACACATCTACTGTTAGAAATCCTACCTTGTCTGCCTTTAGTGGTTAAACCATTAGTAAGGATTAGTTTTAAATGCTGGATAATTGTTACCTAGGAGTGGTGGGTCTTTTTTTTTTTTTTTTTTTACCTCTAATCTACTTTCATTTGTTTTGAGCTTTAATCTACCTTTTTTCCCCTCTTTTTTTAAAATTTAAATTTTAGTTAATATACCATGCAATACTGGTTTCAAGAGTAAAATTCAGTGATTCATCCCTTACATACAATACCCAGAGCTCATGATAACAAATACCTTCCTTCATGCCCATGACCAACTAGCCCGTCTCCCACCCACCTCCCTCCGTCAGCTCACAGTTTGTTCTCTATCAGTAAGAGTCTTTTGTCCTTTGTTTCCCTCTCTTCCTTCCCCCCCTTCCCGTACATTCATCTGTTTTTTTTCTTAAATTCCATATATGAGTGAAATCATATGGTATTTCTCTGATTGACTTATTTCGCTTAGCATAATACATTCTAACTCCATGTCATTGCAAATGGCAAGATTTCATTCTTTTTGATGGCTGGGTAATGTTCCATTGTATAAATATACCACCTCTTCTTTATCTATTCATCAATCAGTGGATATTTGGGCTCTCTCCATAGTTTGGCTATTGTAGATAATGCTGCTATAGACATTGGGGTGCATGTCTGTTCATGGGGTTCAAGTCTGTATTTTTGTAAATACTTAATAGTATTTACTGGATTGCTGGATTATAGGGTAGTTCTATTTTTGGTTTCTTGAAGAACCTCCATACTGTTGTCCAGAGTGGCTGCTCCAGTTTGCATTCCCACCAACAGTGCAAAATTGTTCCCCTTTCTCCGCATCCTCACCAACATCTCTTATTTCCTGAGTTGTTAATTTTAGCTGTTTTGACAAGTATTAGGTGATATCTCATCATGGTTTTGCTTTGTATTTCCCTGATGATGATTGATGTTGAGCATCTTTTCATGTCTGTTAGCCATCTCAATGTCTTCTTTGGAAAAGTGTCTATTCATGTCTTCTGCCCATTTCTTAACTGGGTTGTTTGTTTTTTGGGTGTTGAGTTTCATAAGTTCATTATAGATTTTGGATACTAACCCTTTATCAGATATATCATTTGCAAATATCTTCTCCCATTCCATAGGCTGCCATTTAGTTTTGTTTGTTTCCTTCACTGTGCAGAAACTTTTTATCTTGATGAGGTCCCAATAGTTCATGTTTGCTTTTGTTTCCCTTGCCTTTGGTGATGTGTCTAGTAAGAAGTTGCTCCAGCTGAGGTCAAAGAGGTTGCTGCCTATGTTCTCCTGTAGATTTTGATGGTTTTGTGATTCACATTTAGGTGTTTCATCCACTTTGAATTTATTTTTGTGTATGGTGTAAGAAAGTGGTCCACTTTCATTGTTCTGCATGTTGCTGTCCAGTTTTCCCAGTGCCATTTGCTGAAGAAACGGTCCTTTTTCCTTTAGATATTCTTTAGTAGTTTGTTCAAGATGAGTTGACCATATAGTTGTTGGTCTATTTCTGGGTTTTCTGTTCTGTTCCATTGATTTATGCATCTGTTTTTGTGCCAGAGCTATATTGCCTTGATGACTACAGCTTTGTAATATAGCTTGAGATCTGGAATTGTGGTGCCTCCAGTTTTTTCTTATTCAGGATTGCTTTGACTCTTCGGGGTCTTTTCAATTCCATACAGGTTTTAGGATTGTTTGTTCTAGCTTTGCAAAAAATGCTGGTGGTAATTTGATAGAGATTGCATTAAATGTAAATTGCTTTGGGTAAAATAGACATTTTAACAATGTTTGTTCTTCCAGTCGATGAGCATGGAATGCTTTTCCATTTCTTTGTGTCCTCTTCAATTTCTTTTATAAGTATTCTATAGTTTTCAGACTATCTTTTGTTACGTTTATTCCTAGTTATCTTTTGTTTTTTGGTGCAGTTGCAAACGGGATCAAAGGAATGGTGAGGCTTAAAGAGTCTTAAAGATCATGTTCTTCAATATCTATGTTTGATGAGGGAAAATTAAAATCCTCAGAGCTATCACTCCTAGCCACTGTGCTCTACTTTGCTCCTTCCAAAAATTACTGTGGGAGGGCAAGGGGCCAAGATGGTTAAAAAAAAAATGAGGGGCAGCATGCTAAATGGAGTTGAAGGAGATCAAAAAGAATGTGGGAGGAATGATTTAGGAATCAAACAGAGGTGAGAGTGAAGATGGATAAAGACATTTCCTTAAAATGTACCCATGTGGAAGATCAGGCCGTGTCTACCAGGGAGACTGGGTGGTGCTCAGCTTTCTGAGGCAAAGGGCTGGGGAGAGAGGGGGGATTGTGGAGGGGTGTCTGCCCTGTGGCTCTGCCTCTACCAGGCTTCTGTATTCATACCAGGCTCCAACATTCAGGCTTCCTTTTGACAAGGGCTCTCTGCTATTGACTATCACGTTTATACCAAAACCCCAAGTGTCTTCTTAGAGCTCCAGACTTATGCATTTAAGTACCCACTCTATATTTTACCTAATTTCTGGTTTAAATGTTAAGCCTAACATGAACAAAATAAACTTCTTGATTTAACACCCCAATCGTGTTCCTACTACAGGCAGTCCCATGATTGCCACTGCCATCTCTATTCATGTCAAAACTGTAGCCATGTCTTTGATCCCTTTTTTCCCTTAATACCTCACCTCTACTCTATGAGCATGCTGTGTGGCCACCGCCTCTAGGAGACGTGATGAATGCAGCCAGCGCTCTCTGTACCATTGCTATAGCTCATTTGCAACACACAGTCCTCTCCCTACACACCTAGAAGCCCCCTCTGCCATCATTCCACCTTTACCCACATTCTTCTCTTCTCCACAAAGCAGCCAGGAAGATCATCTGAAAGTAAATCAGTTGTGTAACATTATAGTTGCAAAGCTCCTTTCTGTAATGGCTTCTCACTGAAAACAGTACAAAATCCTGACGCACACTGTGCATCCGGTCTCCTTCTATGCCAGCGTGAAACTCTTTCCTCTCCCCTTAGCTTCTTCACCTGGCTTTGGCCAAGCATTCTTTTTGCTTTTGAGTACCTCCAATTCATATCCACTTTGGGACTTTGCAAATTCAAGTTTTAGCTCCGATGCCACAGATATTCTAAGATGATCTAGGTCTAAGCTAAAATGGTGGAGAGTGTCTGGGAGAGCACTGTAGTTTATTTATGTGTCTGTGTATGCAAGTCTGTCTGCCATACTAGAATGTTCATTGAGAGGAGGAACCCTTTTTGTTTGTTTTCAATGAGTGTCTGTAGCACATGAGTGTTTAGCACATAGTTCTCAAATACCAGTTAACTGACTTGTGAATACAAAGAGGTTATTATGCTAATGAAATAAGTCAAAGAAAGACAAACATCATATGATTTCACTCATAGGTGGAATTTAAGAAACAAAACAGATGAACATAGGGGAAGGGAAGGAAAAAATAAGATAAAAAGAGGGAGACAAAGCATAAGAGACTCTTACATACAGAGAACAAAATGAGGGGTGCTGGAGGGGAGGTAGGTGGGGGATGGGTTAAATGGGTGAAGGACATTAAGGGTACTTTTAGGGATGAGCCCTGGGTGTCATATGTAAGAGATGAATCACTGGATTCTACTCCTGAAGCCAAGACTACACTGTATGTTAACTAACTTGAGTTTAAATGAAAAAAAAGTGCTTTTTGATAAATAAACCAAAATAGCTAACATACAAAAAAATGTTCCTAAGTATGTGATCTTTCCAATTTTGTTTATCTAAGCTATCCATTATCTACCTAGATTCATCCATTATCTGTCTGCATCACTTTGTGCATAGATAATGCTAAAACATGGTGAAAACTTAGCTTTTCTTATGTAAGCCCACTATTCCTTAATTGTCATACTGTGAGTGGTTTTCCCAGCTGTTTCATAGCCAGGGTGGAGAGCATCTATAGGCTAAATGGAATAAAGGTTTTATGAATTCCCAAATGATGGGATCCAAATTAATGATGCTTTGCTGTATAATTTGGTCAAAATTTTATTTTGTTGACAAGTGTGACAGTGGAAACAACCATATATAGGCTTCTAAAAATATCTCAATATACACAAAAAAGGGAAAGTAATTATTTGAAGAGAAAGGAACATTTTTGAGGGTTTTACTGTCTTTTGTAAAATTTTTTTTTTACAGATGTACTTCCTTGCGCATGCATTGACAATACTGACAAGATACACTTACAAGGGGAATACATACATTAAAGAAAGTGGTTACATTTATTAAAATGACATTCTTTTTTGTCCTCTGGCATTGGGAAAAGGTGGTTCTTTTCTCTGGGAAATGACAAGATCAGCAGCAACGTAACATGGAAAGTAAGACACGTTTTAACCCTGAATAGCTGTTAAAATGGTACTCATGCTAAACAGCTCTTTAGAGTTTGAAATATTTTCCATGTAGTCCCCATTCCTTTCGCCCAACTTACTGCTATTTACCTTGTACCTCCTTTGTGGGGCTGATGCTTTCAGAGGCAATAGTAAAAGTGAAAATAATTTTAGGGCACAAAAAGTTCCTCTGAGCCAGACTTCAGCTTAGATTACATGTTATCATGTTTTCTATAAATATTTTAAAAGTGTATTTATTTATTTTGAGAGATAGAGAAGGAGTGAGGGAGGGAGGGAGAGGGGCAGAGAGAGAAAATCCCTAGCAGGTTACTCACTGTCAGCTTGGAGTCTGATGTGGAGCTTAAACTCACAAACCATGAGATCATGAGTAGGGCTGAAACCCAAGAGTCGGACGCTTAACCAGCTGAGCCACCCAGGCGCCCTGCATATTATTCTGTTTTCTAGGAGGAAATCTGACTGCATTTTGAGTTAACTGCTTCAGACTATCCTGGGAGCACAAACTTTGAGTAGCAGCCAGAGTGCTTGGGACCAGAATCATGGGCCATTCATTCATTCATTCATTCTTTCGTTGAGCAATAAGTTATTGAACACCTTGTAGCACATAGCTCTGTGCTAGTCATAAGGCAGCTCAGAAAAGAACTATAAAGGCAAGACTTTGCTACATGAAGCCTCCACCTTCTATTGAGAGAGAAATGGAGGCAGAAACAACCAGGTGCCAATTACCAAGGAATAGGCCAGGTGGATGACAGCAAATATGCAACAAATGCCATTTTCTCCCACTTTAAAGACACTTTCAGTTGGGAAGAGGAGAGACTAGAACAAATTTATGGTGATTATTTTCTGGTAGAAAAGTTAGGGTATAGGCCCCTGATAATTTTTTTCTGATTTCTAAATTGACTTATGTACAAATCATCAGGTTTCAATATCCATTTAACTATTTACTCTTTTATAGGAAAAGGATGACAAAATCTGGACTCGTTCAAAAAAACACAGCACTCAGATGGCACTGGGAAAATAGCACTCATGATGTTTTCTGTCAAAGCGTTCTTGGAAAAAGATGCAGTATTTTCAGCCTTCATTCTAATTGAAATAAGCAGGAGAGCACGTTGCTCTGTTTGCTTTAACTTTGGAATGACAGGTTTTTCCCTTCTCAAAGAAACATAGCCTGTTTTGATATGGACCGCTGCCCACCGCCCTCCTCCAGCTGCTCTCTGACAGCTCGGAGCCCCTCACTCAGGCTCAGCTGACACCTGCTGGTGCCTCCAAAGTATGCGTGCTCCTGCACCCTCAGGATGCCTCTCGCTGGGAGGGGCCGGGAGGAGATGTTCCTGGGAAGGTGCCATTCTAACCAAAAGGCAACCTTACTTACTAAAGCAGATTTCCAGCTGAAGGACATTTATATTCTAAGATGTTAGTGGTAGACATGGTCCATTTTTGTACATCCCCACAGCTGTTATTCTGTCTCTCTATTCTTTGTCTCTATCCCCTCTCTTTCCTTTTCTTTCCGTCTTTTTTCTCTTTCCTGTTCTCCCTTCCTCTCCAATCCCCTAACACATGCACACATACACACACACACACACACACACACACACACACACTTTTTTACCTGCCTGATGAAAGCACAGATCTTCTTATTGAAGTTACCCACCAGTGATTTGTTATGACATAATTTGAGAACCCTGCAGAGTTTTCATCCAAAGTTTAGTGTCCTATGGTATGTTTCTTAACATACCATATGTTGTCTCAAATGGCACAACAGAATTGATATCGATTCTGTTTCTGATATTGATTCTGATTTAATTGATATTAAATACAAATCCTGTCTCTCCTGGAGTGATTGAAAAGTGTAGACCTGTACTATGAAATAATTCCCTTTCAGGCACTGTCTGCATAACTGGTTGACACAGCCAATAAATATTTATTGGACTAGACACTATTCTAGGCACTTGGAAGGCATCACTCAACACATAAAGGTCCCTATGTGGAGTTTACATTCTGATGGGGAGAGACAGAACTTCTACAAGAGAGATAACATGTGTACAAGTTAAGTTATATGCTAGAAGGTGATGAAGTGTTTGGAAAAATGTCCAACAGGCTTGGGGATCAGGAATGTGGGGTGGAGGTGGGGGCCAGTGGCAGGATTAAATGCGGTGAACTGGGTGAATCACACTGAGAAGCTGAGGTTTGGACAAGACCTGTGGGAAGTGAGGAAGTCAGCCAAGCAGCTGTCTGGGGGAAGAGCATTCCAGAAAGTGGGGACAAAATCAAAAGCATGCCTAGGGTGTTCAGGACAGGAAGCTTCATGGCTGGAACAGAGGGTGTACTGGCATGAAGGGGACGGCTCCCAGGTGGCCAGGCCAGATCATGTGGGGCCCTGCTGGACTTCCTAAGGACTTAGCCCTTTTTAAAAAAAATATTTATTTATTTTGAGAGAGAGACACACAGAGCAAGGGCAGGGGCGGCGGAAGAGAGAGAATCCAAGCAGGCCTCGTGTAGTCAGCACAGAGCCCGATGTGGGGCTCAATCCCACAAACCAGGAGATCATGACCTGAGCCAAAATCAAGAGTCAGACGCTTAACTGACTGAGCCATCCAGGCGCCCCTCTAAGGACTTTGCCTTTTATGTGGAGCAAAATGGTGAGTTACTGCAGAGTTTTGAGTAGAGAAAGAAGCGATCAAAGTGGAGGTGTCCAGGCTTAGCATTTTGGAAAGAAAACCCTGGCTGCTGTGGGTTGAAAAAGAATTTGAATGAAAATGAACCTGGGAGAGGAGGCAAGAGTAGAAGCAGGAACCTTGCTAAAAGACCACAGTGAGGTTGGGTTTTCAGTCTATTCTGGGGGCAGAGGGGAGGGTAGGGTCAATAGAATTTCTGAATAGGTAAGAACTGGGGTGTGTGAGAGCATGGAACCAAACACACTGCAGAGGTTTTTGTCACAGGGAAAGCCTGATGGCCAAAAGGTTTAAGTCTAGGCCTCAGAGGTCAACAGCCAAAAAGAGGACAATGTTTGAAAAACTTAGGCAGTGGAGGAAGGTGACCAAACAAACAGATCCGTCTCCTCGCCTATTACTTCCCCCTTCACAGCCAGGTTCCAGAACAAAGGTCTTCCCAGCCTGGGCCTGTGTACTCAACTTACCTCATGTCTAAAACTTTCTTCTCCAAGGTCTTTGCATACTTGGTTTGTTCACAGGTCCTGGTCCTCAGAGCTCTTCCCAAGCCCTGCTCCCTACCATAGCTGCACATCCCTGAATCTCCCTACACCAGTACTCTGTCTTGTCTTCCTTGCACACGTCTCCTTCACAAAACATCGCGTTTGCTTTTCATTGCCTGTCTTCCCCACCGGAATGCAAACTTCATGAATGCACAGACTCTTCGCACTTTGTCTTGCTGCCGTATCCCCGGTATCTAGGACAGCATCTGGCACAGGCAAACAAGTCTTGATATTGAAGTAACTGAACAAGTCTGTATTAAACCCCTGCAGGGAAGACTACCAGTCACTGTGTAAAGTTTAGGGAATATTTTCGTGTAGCATATTTGGGCAAAAAATGAAAACATGAAATGACATAAGCAAGTAGGTAAAGAGAAGTCACCCAGCACTCAATACATGAATCATTAGCAAATGAGGTGAGAAGAAGTGAAACTAAAAGAGATTCAAGGAATGGGAAGAATTTAAAAATTTAGGATTACTGAACTTCAAACAGCCACTTCAAACAGTGGATTCTAGCCACTGGTAGAAATCTCTGTGGCATCTTACTTTCTCCAAACACCTCCGCTAACATGAAGCCCATTATCATATAAAGCAATATACTCCAATCTTGGGGTATTCTAATAGTTAGAGAGCTACTTTTCATATCATGCACAGAAGAATAAGGAGTGTTGCGCTAGGCAGAGTGGAGTGAGTTATTGCCCAAGGGAAGGTGTCAGAGACTCAGACCTAAGGGAACATGGTGCCATTGAATAACCAGTGACCAAGTTTCTACATGGGAGGAACAGGATAGAAAATATTTCCTATGTCTTTCAGGTTGGCACAGAAGGAAGGGTCTGAGAAGAGTAAAATTAGCTTCATAGGTAACGGAGTAGAGCAAGACCTGACATCATTTTTTACTTATTTAGGACAATTAAGCCTCCCAATCAAAAAACCAAAGTCCTGTTTCTGCCCATGAATAAGGTAGTCTGAGTGAAATATCCAGGCAAATCCAAAAATGCTGATTCCAACAAGATTTTTTAAATAAGAAAAACATCAAATTATAGTGAGAAATGCAATCACTTATACTTCTGGAGCTAATATGAATTCTAAGTAGGAGGCTGACCTTTGCTTGCCTGAGGAAGAAAGAGAAACACTTCTAGTCAGAACAGTAATAATTTTTTAAAAATATAGTTCTGAAGTAATTTCCTTAAGAATGTGCAAAAGCTTGTGGATGGTGGATTAATTTGGAACTAATCCAAGCAGTGTCTTTAGAAGTTGGGTTTTCTTGGAGAGATTGCCTCCAGATTTGAAATCACGTGGCCATTTGTCTCTCTGGCTGAAAGGGGCTAAGTCTGAGAGAGCCTCTGAGAAGATACCATCTTATCTGCCCATGGTCACAATGGTCTTCCGAGTGTTTTTCCTCCTGTGTGCACTCTTCCAGATGCTATAATTTGTCTTAGAATGGACTATCACTAGATTTTATTTTCTACCCTGAAATTTTGGAGACACAATGGCACTTCATCTAATCAGAACCACTCAGAAGGTTGATAAACCTTAGACCGTAGCAACTACAAACAGTAAACCTTTATGTACAATAATCAGAATAAATCGTGGGTGATTTCAAGGGTGGGTGTTCCCCTAGGGAGAGAAACACTGCTTTAGAAAGCAGGGGGAAATGAGAGGGTTTAACATTTTGATCAGCGTATTTTCAAACTAGAAGACCAGCTACTTTATATGATTGAATGCATTTCAGGCAAAATGAAGTGAAATCAAGTCCAGGATATTGTTCAAGGAAAACACCAACTTATTTTCAGTAAAGATCCATCTAGAATATTTAAAATCAGGAAGAAAAAAGGAGAACTTGGAATTTATCTATGTAAGAAGCTTGGTATCACTTAATAATTAGAAGATCCAAGATGGCCATCACTGTGATGCCCCAGCAATGGAACAAATTCTTCTGAATGTATTTAATCCCCATTGTTAGGGGCCAAGTTTACTACTCTCTGGGTTTTGTTCTCTTATCTGCCTAATGAGTCAGGGGATCAGGGATAGGCTGAACTTGGAAACCTCTACGGCACATTCCAGTTTGAAAATTGGAACCATTTAGAAGATAAGAATTTGGTGGAAGTTTTGTGACTGTTGACTGGTTCTTACACTTGGTTTATCATGGGAGGTGCTGTGAACTTTTACATGTAGTTTCAAAGAAAAGTAAGATACATGGAAATAAATTGTTTCTGCTTGGAAGTACACCCAAGGTTTACCTGGAGAACATCTAGACAATGTCATAGGGTTTTCACATTGGATATTTGCTTAACCTCGCTTTTCTCGTGTATAGATGTTCTTGGTTTCCCATGGTGCAAAGAGAAAATATCTTTTTTTTTTGGGGGGGGGACGTTGAAAGCAAATCATCATCTGCATAACTGTTTTGATGTTAGCTTTTCATATCCTTGATTGTGGGAAGCAGCTTGGCCTTTCCTCCTTCTCCCCAGTATGTCCCTCTTTCTTCCTCCGTGTGACTCCTTTCTCTCTTCCCTGTTTACAACACTATCATTCTTGGCTTCTGGTCCTTGTCCATCCTGTGGCTACACTTGGATCTCTCTGGCCTGTCAAACTTCCGTTGATGCATTAAGCTCAAGTTTCTCTTTCGTAAGAACTGCAACCAATTTTGATCTCTTTCTGTGTTCATGTTTCACATGATTTAGCACTGAATTTCATATTACCTTACCATTTCCTTTATTTTTCTTTCCCCCCCGCACAAGTGGTTATATACTTTTGAAAGGCAGGATCCTTCCGGAATACATTGTAGATCTGTGTAGAGTATGGCATAGTGCTTGGCTGTTTTTCAGGAGCCTCCTGAGCTCTGAAATCCAAAATGACATTCTGAAATCTAAGTTCTAACAGCCTCAGCCACTGGTATAAAATGTGGGTGATCAATTCAAATTATAGTACATTCTAATGCAGGGTTGTGTGTGTGTGTGTGTGTGTGTGTGTGTGTGTATACAGGTATCACTTTATAATGGAAAACACCATGAGCCCAGCATAATGTCTAGAGTTGGGGAATCACTATGCTGTCACCGGAAACTAATATAACGTCGTATGTCAACTATACCTCAATTGAAAAGAAAGGAATGCCAATATTTGTCAGATACTTCTCTTAGGTCAACACTCAACTATAGTCCTCATTCCCTGCATGTAATGGAAAACCAGCTTATTTTATAGTTGATGCCATTTTGGAAGTCCCTTGAATGAGGAAGCAAAGGGAAGAAGCAGCCTGGGGAAGGGGTTATAGCAATGAGGCCAAATACATTGTAGCATAAAAGGGGCTTCTTTTCTTTCTTATAAGATTATAGTGTTTTTCCTAGTGCTCAGCTGGAATTGGTATGTAGAATGTGATGTATTTTAAAAGTATGGAGTTTCAAAAAAAATGGAGTTTCTTATACTCTATCCTATTATGTCTTATTTTTAAAATGTTTACTGTCCCAGTATTTGCTATGTACTAGTAATCAGGTTTGGCTAGCCTATGGAGCAGTAACAAGCAAACCTTGCGATCCTAAAAGCTTAACAAAACGAATGCTTATTTTTCTTTGATGTCACAATGGAAGGATTGGGTAGTTTCTTCAATGGCTTTTTATATAGTGACTTGAGGACCAGAGATGCTCCAGAAAAAAATGTTTGCCTATTCCATTCTCGTTAAGGAACTATGTAATTAGGTTTTTGATGAATGAAAGAACTAACAGCACGAATTCTCTCATTTATGCCTGCACATCAGCTATGCTTCCTTTTCCCCCCGCCCCCATCCCCTGAGGAATTTTCTCATTGTGGTATCCATTCACTGTTAGGTAAAAATTGTAACAGAGACCGCCTGGAACAACAGGGCCTTCTGGAACACAGAACAATGTGGGCATGTAATCCTAAAACAGAATTTGTATTCTGAGAAATGTAGTAAGTCTTGCAATAACTGGCCTTCTCTTTGTCCCAAACCTAGAATAGTGCCTGACACAAATCAGTGACACAGTAAGTATGTGTTGAGTGAATGAACTCCCAACTCTCCTTAGCTTTGCCTTTATCTTATACAGCTAACTTTTGAAGATTATTTTACCTCTCTAAAAATGTTTGCTACCTTTTCCTGTCCCAGCCCATATTTGCAGTGAATGCTTGGAAACAAAGATGTGAACTTCATCTGTTGTAACTTGACATTAAAAATTGGAGTTAAGGACTGTTTTCCAAATTCAGGAATCTACCCTGTTTATTTTGAAGTGAGATGATGAGACATTCATAATATAGGTAGACGCCTAGTAAAGCCATCAAATATGTAAACTGAAAAAACTTAAAAAGGGGAGTAGATTAAAGTGACTGAAGATAGTTACTGAATTAAAATCTATTCAGTGGCATTTTCAAATGTCACCTGAGTCACTCTGTATAGAGTCATTTCAGCTGCTTTGGGGATAGTGCAGTATAGGGACAATAAAGATAAGGTATAAATTATGAACAAAGGAGAAAAGAATTATGCTTGTTCATGGTTTAAGCAGAACATTTCTGAGCAAACTTTCACCTGGATAGCCCTTCTCAAGTGGTTGTTTTTCTAGAGTAGAGAGTGAGGCTTACAAAACTGTGTAAATCAGGCAATTTACATTCATATTTTGATGATCTGCAGATCAGCTATTCATTTGCTAAAGTAGATTCATGAAATCAATATGTTTGTTATTCATTTATGCTTTATGTATTTATTTATTTATTTGCCATTTGGAAGAGTCCATAAAGCAAACATTTAACATTTCATTGATCTAAAGAAATGAGAGCATATTTCTAGGAAATGTCTTCAGTTGCCTTTATCTTGTGTTTCTGTCTTGTGTGAGGGATGCTTAAAGCTAAGTCTTGTCCATCGGTGGAAAATCAGTGGGTTGTTATATTATCAGTGATAGCGGCTTTCTGCAAATATTAGTGAAAACAGGCATGCTGTAAACCAGTCAGGGATGAGCTTAATTGTTACATTTACAAATTAA
The DNA here is from genome assembly GCF_023721935.1 of Panthera uncia. Classification (NCBI taxonomy): domain Eukaryota; kingdom Metazoa; phylum Chordata; class Mammalia; order Carnivora; family Felidae; genus Panthera; species Panthera uncia. The sequence goes on from NW_026057578.1 coordinate 73,130,223, forward strand.
AGACTAAGGTTTCTTATGTATTTTAGAGAAATTAAATGCTACCTTACTGCTTTGAAGGTCACAAAAATGGAATTGAGTTCATATAACCGATTTCCATATAAAAATTATAAAGCAGAGTTTCCGTGATGAATTTCAGATCAAGGTATTAATTTGCATCAATATCCATTCCAACTTCAGATTGTTAGGGGCACCAAATATTTACTGTTTAAATGCGCTACCGTCTTGGTCTTGCTTCTTGCCATTTTATGTTTCTGAAGCTGAAGAACATGCACTGAGGTTTCACATTAACTACGGAAATATGCTGGAGGAATTCTATCATCAGGTACATTTTACTATACCTGAAATATGTTTGTTCTTGGTTCATGAATCAATGGCTACTATGTTGCTATATGATCCGCATGAATATTTTTGCTTTAATGAAGAAGAGTTATTGTCAGATTGTTCCTCAGAATGGAACTCCTCTTTCCTTTGCCTGTGAGCCCTTTCCTGAGGTAAAAAGGTAGAAACTTTCAAGTTCACATGGAACAGACTCTAAGCATGATGCTGATTCTTACCTTTCAGTACACACCTGAGCTTGTGAAGAAATGAAAACAAGAAGGAGTTGTAAAGTCGGCCCCCCTGGCTTACCTAAAGATTTGGCGAAAGCTTGGATCTATGCCACATTCTGCCAAACAAAGTCAAAACGTAGCCTCAATTCCACTTAGCCCTTTTGTAGCGGTTCTCTGGATTATAGTCCTAATACCTATAGATTGGTGAGAAGAATAAATGTTGCTCTTAAGACTTGAAGTATTTATTTGGGAAAATGAAGGGAGCTGGGTGTTGGAAATATTTTTTATTTTGTTTTTAATAGGACTTGTAATTTATTTTGGTTATAATTAACATTATAAAAAGTCTTACATGGGGGACAGCTCACTGAAAGCTCAAAATGCACAAAGTAAGTAGAAAGGGGAGTAAGTGTCTTCAAGATGTCTAACATTCTGAGGGTTGCACAGTGTACAAAAGCCTGCCATCTCACCGCCTATAACTTCCCCTAACTGTCCTTAACGTTGCACAATCGTTCGAAGTGCTCGTGGTTTCAATGGCTTGTGTTCCTGTTTTTCTGGGGAGAAATCTTTTTTTTTTTTTTTTTTTTAACTATGCAGTCACTGCCTCATGTGAATAAATCGAACCAGAAATATCCTGACAGTGCACCAAACAAGACCTGTGTGTATAATGTGAGTTCTTTCTTTTTAATTTTAGAATCAACCTTGTCCTATGTTAGGCAGCTGGAGGCAAGAGTAAGACAGCTGGAGGAAGAAAATCGCATGCTGCCCCAGGTGGGTGACTTCCAGTAGCTCGTAGCTAGTCAGTGTCATTTGAGTTGTAGCATTTTATCTGGAATTTAAAGTCTCAATTACATTCTTTCCTTTAAATGATAGAAATCATTTTGTAAATCGTCATTCATCAATGTAGAGTGTGATTGCTTTCCATAATGACCATCATATTCTCTGGATTCTTAAGTGTGATACCAAAGGATGCAGATGTCTGAAAAAAGAATGCAAAGTAACTTTGAAAGAAGAAAACAAGAGAAAGAGAAAATGAAGAGAAGTAGAAAATGCTTGCATAGGACTATTCAGATACATCATGCACGTAGTTGGTGAATATAGGGAAGGGACTCTTATTTAAATAAAAAAATTTGCTAATTTATGAGCTAAGGGAAGCTGCAGGTAGTTTAAATATTTCACATTTTAATTAAATTAGTACTTGCTAAAATTCTTTATGATATGATTAAACTCTTTGAGTGCAACAATGCAATGACAGTAATTGACAGTTTTACTTTGGGGCTTACTTTGTTTCCCCTGGTGAATATAAAGTGGTACTTTTTCTGGGATTTAATGCCTTGCCATATATTTTACTCATAAAATTATTTCTATGGGCGGAAGTATCTTGGTGAGAATGATGTCGGTTGAGGCGGTGGTTCTTGGGAAATTTTGAGGAGTTGAGCAAATCTCCTGAATCTAGGTTGATTTTCTTTACAGACATGTAGGCAGTAATCTAATATTTTATAAAAGGCATTTTCTAAGCATTTAGTCGCTACTGTTCTTTCCACATTCTGGTGATTATTTCTATCTCATAAGTGACTAAGGGAAAATTAAACCCTAAAAAAACTAAGTAAATAGTAGTTTAAATGAAAAAACAGAGACTGGTTATAATTCAGGAGAAGATACATAAACATTAATGCTTTGCGAAGATATTTTAAATCTTATTTTGTTTTTAAACCACTTTTACTCATTAATGATGATTTGGTCTGTCAGGTACTGCATGTAAGAATGCCTTTCTCTTTCTTCCACTGGCCAGCCATCTGGCTACAAATTATGAGATTAAATGAAATGAATCTACTTCTCTCCCATCTCGTATGTCAATTGAGACATATGTCAATACTCGTGTTGACAGAAGGGATTATTTGCATCATAAAATAAGATACTGCTGGTAGTTTTCTCTTTGCTCTTCTCTACTTTCCATTTTTAAAATTTCCTTTGCCATTTGTTCTTTTATATTGGATTTACAGTATGACGCCAGGGCCTTTGACTGAAAACATCTAACTTCTTTCTGTTCCAAGAAACTTAAAAATATAATTAGTTTATTGTGAGTGTTCTATATGGTTATACCATCTCTGAGGCAACTGGGAATGTAAATGAAAAGAGGGGGAAAAGAAAAAGATCTGTGTCTTAGTTTCTCTCTGAGTGAGAACTGAGGCTCATGTCAAACATTGAAATGCTAGCATGTGTGCTATCTTATTTAAGAAGAGGCACAACAAATATGAAAATGATTGCAAGATTGATTTTTAAAAATCTGTGAAACTATTAGAGGTCTTGAAGAGAAATCAGAAGAGTCTTCAGCTGTACTTATTATATCAGGTATATACATATTTAAATACATAGTACTTGCATAGTTCAGAAGTAGAAGAAATTCAGCAACTTTTCAGTGTCAAAACATGTGTTTTTAAATGTATTGCTATTTTCTATGAAAAAAAGGTTTTTTCTTTATTCTCCATAAGAAATGGCTAGGAAAGACGATGTTAAGATGTCATTGATGTGGGATGCACCATTATCATATGTGGCACTAAGAAAGAAAAAAGATGTTGTCAATTACACCATGTCAGATTCTTGCTGATTTCAGAGATGTCAAAATGGAAAGACAATGCTTTATAATTAAATGGCTCTTTACATGTCCATTGTACTTTAATGGAAAGAAAATCCATTGTTTGAAATATGCAAAGAATGCAGTTCAAAAACAAGATTTCTGTTAAACTTGTGTATCTGAGAGTGTTGCCTTCATTTGTAGCTAAGATAGATATGATAGGACCACCAGTTGCAAGTACTTGTATAAATACAACTGAAATGAGCAGACAATGGAGGAGATGTGAGGACGGAAAACAGCGAAAGAATCTCAGAGCAGTGAGAATCCTATACTCGTGGCAGGCTAAGATTTGGATGGGATAACACAAAGGCATATACAACTTAATCTTGGATGTTATTGGTACTATTACAAACAATTACGTGATTTCACTGCAGAAACTGTTTCTGACTGCATGATGTTAGCTGCTTTGCAAGGTCAATTCAATGTGACAAGCTGACATCCCTGCATAAATTAGTCTCAGCACTTGATCTGAGTCTGAACACTTGATTTTTCCATTGTAAGAACTTGCTCCCTGTGCCTTTATTAGACGGTATTCTTTTTTTACTATCAAGCTCATAAAAAATATATCCTCTTGACTTTAGATAAACAGGAGTAAGAACATAGCTGGCAATTGGAATTCCAAGTGTATCGGATACCTTTTGTGGCTGTGACCAGATTCTTTGCAGATAGTTGAGTGTTTAGACTAATTATGTACAGCATTTTCCTGGAGGAAGAAATCTCCTTGATGCTTATTTTATTCTTTATATAAAATTGTATGTAATTAGCTGAGAGTCACAACTTCACCCTACCAATACATATTTAAAAGTCAACAGGATGAGTGTAATAAGTGCTTATGGATTTCTCTCTGGTTAGATGCAAAGCCTTCAATTTCTTAATTTATAAATGACACAGTTCCTCCTAGCTTCTCATAGGCCTAAGTATAAATAAAGCTTGGGCCCAGTTTTGTATCCAAGCCAAGTTACCAAGTCCCAGACTGAAGGTTTTTTTTATTCCAGAGAAAATAGAAAAATGCAGTGAAGATAGAATCAGTTCTATCCAGTGCTGAAGAGGAACCACAGAAGGTGTGGTTGGAATATTAGTACGGACACCATGTGAGCATGTAGCTCTTTGCTCTGCATGGTTTCTACAATATCTCATGAGAATCACTGAGCAAAATCTAGTTAGTGAACACAATATTTCAAAGGAATCGTAAAGTAATAACAGTCTTACTATTTTCAGAAAATGCAGTATTATTTGCTAGGTATTACTTGAAAAGAAAATGTCTTTAAGTCTTTATTTTGGTAGGAAGACAATGTGAAATCTACCCTCTTAATAGCTTTTAAATGTATAACAATTATTTATAGGCATGATGATATACATTAGATCTCTAGAACTTAATTCATCCTCCATATCTGATGATATTTTTTACACAGTGATTAGTAACACCCCATCGCCCCTTCCCCTCCACCTCTTGCCACTGCCATTCTATTCTTTGCTTTTATGAGTTTGAGTATTTTAAATAACTCATGTAAGTGGAATCATGTGGTATTTGTTCCTTTCATGACTGTCTTATTTCACTTGGCATATTACCAAGTGATCATTACCATATGATCCAGCAGTCCCCCTTCTGGATATTTACCCAAGAGAATTGAAATCGGGATCTCAAAGACATATTAGCACTCTTATGTTCATTGCAGTACTGTTCACAGAAGCCAAGGTATAGAAGCAACCTAAATGTCCATCCAGAGATGGATAAAGAAAATGTAGTATATACATATAATGGAATATCATTCCATTAAAAAAAGAAGGAAATCTTGCCATATGTGACAACATGTGTGAATCTTAAAAATGTTTTTTTTGAAAGTTGGTATAAATGATCATTAAAGATCACCTGAATTTGGGGTATTCTTCCTTGAACAAATAAACTAATGTGAACATTTTTTTACTGGTTACATATAAAAACTATAGGGTTGCAACTAACCTCTCATAATACACAGAATGCTACTGCTTAGACTGGTCTGTGATCTCCACTGGGAACATATTTAATATGATATAAACCCATATGAAGATTGTGTATTAAATAAGAGTAACTGCTGTCTATGAACTTTTATTAATAACTTTTAAATCTAATGAGGTAGAGTCACCCACATGACATAGATATTTACACGTAAAATACCCCATGTAGTATAAAGTAGTTGTAAGGACTTTTATATCAAATTTAAAAGGAACATACCTATTTTGCATATGGACATTTATACATAAACACAAACTTTGTGTGGATAAAAAAAATCCTAGATTTTCAAAGCTGGATAGAACCTAATATATCATATTGGACAACCCCATTTTTTAAGTAAAACATACAAGAGTCACAGAATGTTAGGAGTACTTGATCAGACAGCTATTAAAGGATGGACTCAAGCTAAGATGTAGGCCAATTCAGTGTTTTTTCTAGCATATACGTAGCACCTCCTTTAATCATTTAATGCAATGAATGGCATCCAGTGTAATTAAGCTGCTAAATCTGTTTTTGTCTTATCGTCAAATTCTTCTTTTAAACACTTTAAAATTAATGTTGGATTTGCTTAGCCATCTAAGATTTATTAGACACTCTATTCCTGACTTAAGGTAAATACTCTATTCTTCTTAAAGTCATGGATGGTATCCATCATAAAAGGAAAAAAAAAGGTGTTTTACAGAGTCTTCTCCTCCCTGACACGTTTCCAAAATACTTCAGAATCGTAGTTTTGTACAGACATACCCACCCATACCTGTGTGAGAGATTCATACGTAACAGAGTGTGATCAGAGAGGGCCTTTCTGTTCAGAGTGAATTGGAGCTAGGTGGGTAGGGGAACAAAGAATTCTAGTAGTGGTTTTGAAGGTACCCACGAAATTTATTATTTTAGCTCAAATTAAAAAATCTTGATTGGATCTCTCATTCCATTGTCCTTGATGGTCATAAGGATTTTTAATCCAGACCCAGCTAATATATTTATGTGCTATATCTGCAATGAGGTCTACTCAGCCAGAAAATATCTTCAAGTGAATGGTAGAGAACACCTATCTGATGATTTCTTTTTAAATTTTTTTTTCAATGTTTATTTATTTTTGAGAGACAGAGAGAGACAGAGCATGAGCAGGGGAAGGGCAGAGAGAGAGGGAGACACAGAATCTGAAGCAGGCTCCAGGCTCTGAGCCGTCAGCACAGAGCCTGATGCGGGGCTTGAACTCATGAACAATGAGATCATGACCTGAGCCAAATCGGACACTTAACTGACTGAGCCACCCAGGCGCCCCTCTGATGATTTTATTATAAATAAAACTGTCCTTTGAAGAAATCAGTCCATATTCAGATATAACCATCAGGTAAAAATTATTATTTATTATTTTTTAAACTCTTCTCACCTATTTTGTGGATGTAGCATGGATTTTGCATCAAGAAGGGACAAGAAACCAGCAGTTTGCTGTGATTCTAAAGTTAATTAAGTACATTTGTGAAAAATCCTACTGGGAAATCTGTTCTTTTTCATCAAATGCTTCGGCACCAACGTCTACCTGGAAAGCACTCTGCATCCTTTGTGCCCCAGAGTTCCTCAGTAAAACAAATTGCCCACCTCTTGAGACTAACTTTTGACAGATTTTCTAGAATCAGTAAAGGCGCCCTGACGTGTCTAATGTCCGATGCCTGTCCGTGTGCTATGTGTTCAGCAACTGTTTTGAAAGGCGTGGCAACTCGGATCACCACTGTGTGGGCTCCTTTCAGCAAGTGTTTCTATTTCTGTTGTGCTAGCACACACAGAAGAGTCTAATTTTAGGACTGGAAATGAAAAATCTTCTCGTGTAATTTGGTTACAGTGTGGCTTCACAATGCAATGCATTGGGAAGGAGGCAGGGCCGTTTGCAGAGCAATTTCTGAACAAAGGAAAAGAATCTGTCACCATTGCCAGAAGTGCTGAGGAGGGCTCTAAAGAAATTGAGCTTGTCACTTCCATGGCAACGCGATCCAGGTCCAGCATCACATCCCCGAAAAGTTCCCTCACCTGTGTGCCAATGCAGAGGACCAGTGTCCTGGACAGAAATGAGGATTCTTCCTGACACAGAGATTTCCCTCATAAGCTTTTCCTTTTTCTTGCCATGGAGATATTTATTTTGTTGCTCTCTCTCTTTTTCACATTTTCTAACTCTGTTTTTCAAGTCATTTTTGTCTTCTAGAGCCATAAATATCTGGCTCTTCTAGGGTTTGGAGTTGTTCTGACAAAAAAAAAAAAAAATAGCCACGACTGCACGAAAAACAGGCTTTGACAGAATAGTGCTTTACAGGTGCTTAAAGCAAGTGGTGCTCCTGTTCTTCCATTGCTACTTGCATGGAAATTACCATTCTGACACTCCTGAGGAGTAATTTGTGCAAAAAAAATTTTTTTTCATAGATACAACTGTACGTTGTTACACAACCAGAGGTGAATCTGGATGCTACTGATAGAAGAAATTAGTTAAATCCATTAAGGCTTGGTTGCTGCTGGAGTCCGATTTGGGAAAAAATGGACTCCACCAGAGGAAGAATGCTTGTGGATTGCCATTTTCTCTAAATCACCATGATTTATAGAAGTAAAGAAAGGGGAAAAAAAGCTTTTATGTATAGTTCAATGGAGTTTTCAGAGGACAGACAGGAGCTACCCAAGTGGTGTGGGTGTATTGGAAAAAAAGAGACAAATAGATATGGAAAATACATTTATAGGGGAAAAGTCACATTGGAGAACCTGAATCAATAGAGCCTGGATTAGGGAAAAGCTAAAATCTATTAGTGAAAATATTGAAGAGAGTGAAATTCACAGGAAAAACATCTAAATCATGGGAGGGGGTTTATAGCATTCTTTTGTGACCCCCCCCCCCAATGCTTGAGGGATCTTGTTTGATAATCTTGGATATATGATGATAAGTTTTCATGCTAATGAGAGAAAATAGATGAAATAGAAATGCAACAAAATACAGCTATGCCACTTACTAAACTTATTAAGAGAATTATTGAATTTAAAAGACACTCAATTATTAGGGACTATGATATCCATTCTTATTTAACAGTACTGCCTTTTTCTATCTATACTGGCATGATAATGTACCACTAGGGCATATGAAAATTTTTTTTTAAATTTGGAATAGCCATAAAAACAGCATTTTGGTTACCTGTCCTTGGCAGAATTTGTCACAAAAGAAAATAAGACTCTCACAGCAAAAATTTTTGCTGTGTAGTAATATCAACTAGAATCATAGATATTTGAATGAGAAGCAATATGGAGGAATATTTGGGGAAAACTTGAAATGGAACTATAAGAGAAATTAATGTTGCCTTGGAGAAATGGCTTTCTATTCTTTTTTTTTAATCCAAAATAAAGTGAAAAATTAAAAAAGATGGAACAGTCTTTTCCTTCCTAATATGGTAAGGAAACAGTCTCCTAGAAAGTGATAGAAGAGAGGGGCACCTGGGTGGCTCAGTCTGTTAAGCACTTGACTCTTGATCTTGGCTCAGGTGATGATCTGATAGAGCTCTATCATGAGATATAGCCCCACGTCGGGCTTTGCGCTGACAGTGCAGAGCCAGCTTGGACTTCTCTCTCTCTCTCTCCCTCTCTGTCTCTCTCTCTCTCTCTGCCCCTTCCTAGCTGGCACTTTCTTTCTCTCTCAAAAAATAAAAAGAAGATAGAAAAAATTGTGTAGTATTTGATATGGGAATGAAATGTGGAGATATATATATATATATTATATGTATATTATATATATATATATATATATATAATACACTAAACTGTGAAAACTTGAGTCTAATTGAAGCTTGTAAAGAAGTGAAGATTCCCATTTGAGAAACCTCACTTTGATCTCCATTTCCTACTGGAGGTCACTACCTCTCTAACAGGGATCCATCTGCCCCATCCTTCTTTTTGGTGCAGACCTTTCCTACAGGTGGATTCAGGCATTTTTCATTCAAAAGTCTCTACTTCTAATTTGTTTGTTTTTGCTGCAGCCTGAGCAAAGGGATCAATGTGCTTATAACACCTTAAAAATTAAACTTGGTGCCTCTTAATATTATCTTGTAAATGTATAGTAGACAAATAGAAATGTAATACAGGAAATATCTATATTGCCTAACTAGAATATAGATAATAAGTCTAGTATAGGCAAATAATTGTTCTTTGATAAAATAGGACAGTTTAAGTAAATAAATTTCAAAGTTATTTGAAACTTTCCTAAATTATATTTAAGCTAGGATAGTGTGAAAAATAAGCAAAACATAACTGAGTTAATTTTAGAAAGCTGAGATATAGTCAGCTGTGACTTTGGACTCTGTTAATTACCAAGTAATTAAAGGAGTCCCCATGAATATGCAAGAACAGAGAATAGGAATTAGAAGAGTGAGGACTCAGCATAATTAGCGTTGGACCAAGATGATAGGTCTTAACCTTTGTGAACTTAATATGCTTTGAGTAACAGAGTATTACCATTGGTGATATGGACGGTTCTGCTCAGCTCTGCAAATCCATGACTTTTTATCCAGAGGAAGTTTGCATATATGTGTGATATATACACAAAATAGGCATGTCCTTTTTATTTTGATTTAAAAAATTCCCTAAAACTACAACTTTTTACAACACTGGGTCTTTTATTTATAGGTGCATATTCATGTCACTGTGGGTTATTCTACCTCATTGGGTTCTAAAGTTAATAGAATTTCATCAGATAGCTATTTAAGTAATAGTCAAGGGTATCTGTCTTCGAGGCTCCTATCACATTAATATGCATATAGAGGAGCTCACATACCAGTCTGAGTTGTGTGAGCTTAGGTGTAGTTTGAGAGATGAGATACATTAGTGTCCCTTCGTGTTCATTTTTATTCTTTATATAAGCCCTGCATAATGAACATAAAGGCACTAGTTTTCCCAAACAGTATATTTATTTAAAAATAAACAAGATGAGTATTTAAATGCTTATAGATTTCTCTCTGGTCAGGTACAAAGGCATGTGTTTCTTCATTGGTAAGTGTGGTTCCTTCCAGCCCTGATCATTCTGAGCTCTAGGGGGAGAAAAAGAAAAAGATTGTGTCCCAGTCCTAGAATGAAGGGGTCTTCAGTCAAGCACAGATGGAGAAATAATACAGCGAAGGTTGAGTTGGTTCTGCCAGTTGTAAAGAGAAACTAATAGGAGGTATGGATGGACTATCAGTCATTTCCAGAGGGCACAGCACCCTTCCTCTGCCATGCTCTCTGTGCTCTCCTGCAAGCATCGTGGAGCTGTACTTTAAATCCAGTGTGTGAATGGGGAACCTGGGTGGCTCAGTCAGTTAGGCGTCTGACTTCGGCTCAGGTCATGATCTCATGGTTCGCGGGTTCGAGCCCCTTGTCGGGCTCTGTGCTGACAGCTCAGAGCCTGGAGCCTGCTTCGGATTCTGTGTCTCCCTGTCTCTCTGTTCCTCCCGTGCTCGCACTCTGTCTGTCTCTCTCTCTCTCAAAAATAAATAAAGATTAAAAACAGAAAATTAGAAATAAATAAATAAATAAATCCAGTGTGTGACTGTGTGAACACAACATTTCAAAGAGAGCCCAAAAGTATGAATATTCATATTAGGTGTTGTTTACGTATTCCGTATTATTACTTGCAGACTTACCTTTTAAAAGTTGGTACAAAAAAGAGGTGCCTGGGTGGCTCAGTTGGTTAAGCATCTAACTTCAGCTCAGGTCATGATCTTATCGTTTGTGGGTTTGAGCCCCATGTCAGGCCCTGTGCTGATAGCTCAGAGCCTGGAGCCTGCTTCGGATTTTGTGTCTCCCTCTCTCTGTCCCTCCTCTGCTCATGCTCGCTTTCTCTTTCAAAAATAAACATTAAAATAATAATAATAAAATAATAAAAAGTTGGTACAAGTGATAGTGAGAGATCAGCTGAACTTAGGATATTCTTTCCTGAGCACATCCACTAATGTAAACATTTTTCAAAATCACATTTAAAAATATTTTCAAGGATTTCATAGAATAAACAGAGACCTGACATTTCAGAGAGAATTTTTTAAATTATGATGAAGGAATACCAATAGAAGAAATGTTAAAAAGTTAACTTTTATTTACCTGCAATTTATGCAGAAACAATCTGTATTCTTTATTTTTAAATGTAACCTACTTGTCAGGAATTCAATTCTGAGATAAGTCAAAATTGTGAAAAAGACAGGACAGAGACCTGATATATCACACGTTACTATTTTTGCGGTACAATAGGCCGAGGAGGAAAACAAGAGGACTTGCATATGAATCGCAGTCAGCTAGACTTGCGATACATGGAAGGAACAATGTCTAGAGAAAGAAAAAAATACTTTTTTCAAAGGATATCTGATTATTGGATTTATTCTGTATAGTAAACTTCTATAAAGTGGTTTCTACGTCAGTAAGCAGTGGAGTGTTTTGAAAACAACCACCCACATTTGTAGATGCTGCATTACTGAAGAGAAGTAACAGAAGATTGTGTTTCCTCAGGCCACACCAGAGCAGATTGGGGTCAGACAGATGGAATCCAAGTCTCTCAGCTTACCTTCAAGTATATGGGTTTTCACCTGTCCCCCTAAGTCTGTTCCTGACTTTGACTGTTGACTTACTGGTATAGTGATGTCCTGGCCATTCCCCTGGCTCCCAGCATGTCTGGGCTGAGAAAATCCCCCCACTCCTGCTTGGGTTCTACCTTGTTCCAGACCCAAAGCCTAAGAGAAAAGTACTCCCCCACCCCCACAGGTTTTAGCGTTAAACCCAGAAATGAAGGTGGGGAAGAAGAGTTACTATTAATGAAGGACCAATCTATTCAAAAAGCGTTCCTCCCTTCTCAAAGTACTTCATTACTCTTTACTCAAGGGTCTCTCTCTGGTCTAATTCTTTCCTTTGGGAGACTTTCTTGTACTCAAGTTTATCAGTAACCTCACAAAAATGGACTCAACTTAGATATTTGTGATTTCACGAGCACTTAGTCAAGACACACAAATAACCAAGCCCTCTTTCAGAATTTTTACCCTCTTTAAGATTTTTCTAACTTTCATAATGTAGGTTAGTGGAATAGAAGCAACTTTTGAATTAATATTTTAAAAAAAAATTAAACACAAAAGGAGATCGCTAATCACCTTGCTTAAAACTCTTGGACTAATTATTATTTTGCTAGTTTTATGAATCTAGCTGCTACTCTTAGCAGTTTATTAGGAAAAAAGATTGCATATAGAAACATAAGAATCAAAGAGAAATACAAATCTGACTCAAATATAGTGTGACAAATAAACAAATTTGGTACCATCTTTTTTTTTTTTTGACCTAAAATGCCTCTCATTTGCAACAGAACAACATGCAAGACATAAGTTCTAATGTTTGACAGATAACAAATAACTAATAAACCTAGGACCAGCTGGGAGCCATCCTGGACTTACATAAAAGCTGGCTCCAAGAAAGGAGGTTTTTTAATAGCCAAGATATTTCAGCTGTTTTTTGACACCCAAGGCAGGTGTATCTTAATGTCAAAAAGATAATTTATTGAAATATTTTCATATGCTAGAAAATTTTATATCTATAACTATAGGAGTCTCATACAAGAAAGACATAAAATACACACTCAGAAATAAATGACAACTACAGTAAACTTAATTGCAAATAAATTGTGTGGGAATGTTAGGTCTTTATCCTTTTGGGTGGCAAGCATGTATTGAGTGCCAAAAGTTAACAGAAGCGACAATTTGAATTTGGCTGACATCTGTTTGACAAAGAGTTTTAGATGGAGGAGGCTTCAGCAACTTTACATTTGGAAATTTGTTACTTTGTTTGGAACCAGCCCCATTCACTTTCCATTCCCTGTTCCTGTCCCACTGCTATTAATGCATGAGCCCTTAAGCCAGCAAAATTCACACACTTTGTTGATGAGTTCAGCAAATGGTACAATAGTTGGTCACGGCAGCTCAGGTTCTTTGCCAGTTGAAAAGAACTTTATAGAGGTCGATTTAAGACTGGACCCTCGAAATGCTCACTTGTGAAGAGGGTGGCTCATGTGGCATCATGGGCATTCATTTTGCTGAAGAGGATTCTCTTGGTGAGCGAAACCAGTTATATTGAGCCTTTAACATTTGAGAACGAGATCAAGATGGATGTGATGGCAAGTAAAGGCAGTTACCTCTCCAGAGTTTTTCACTTAAAACAAGCACCCTGCTCATGATCTTGATATCGACAAAGTTCTTCAGAATCAGTCATGAGAGTGTCCTAAGACAGCTCTCAACTCTGGGTGGTCTCTCAGGGCTGTAAATGATGTTATAGTGACTTACTAATCAATAGAACTTTGCTCTTTAAGCCTAGAAAATGTCCAGTGTTGCTATCACATTGATTTTTAATACTTTATCACCTTATGAAATTATGCTTTTTAGATATCTTTTGTGTTCATTCTGTTTGAAGGCATCAATCCTATTGGTCTTAAGTGTCCAGAATCTTAAATCTTCAGGGCCCAAGGAGAGACATTGTAGGTCATGAAAGGGATAGTGCCCTATTCTTTTATTTTTATAAGCTCTGAAATGATGGGGCTGCAGCCTAAAATGGACCTTTCTTCCTGTGAGAAATACAGCTTGGGCCACAGAAAAATGCATGATTTACAAGAATCTGTGACCCTTCCAGTTGAGTCTGCTTCACAGTGCAGACAGATGAGGATGGTTGAGTCACCCATTCTACTCTCGAGTCTTGTTGCTGTCACAAGCACTGTAACCACATCCCGAGTGTCACCTGAGGTCCTGTGTATCGGACTAACACTGAGTCCATCTTGATGCTGATTCCCGTTCTGACCCTGGCCCCTATGATGACCTCTGTTTTGCAGGGAAGAGAATGTTCACTCGTGGGCAGAAGCAAGGTTTGTGCCCAGATTTTCCATTACTGCTAGCCTAACATTCTTCCCATTTTGCTGAAACTCATCGCATGGCAAATGTTTCTTTTGAAGCAAGATAGTGATGATAACACCACCAATCACCACCACTAACTTCACCATCACCATCCAAAGTGTACCTTTGGTATGGTATCATTGGGGTCTGAATTGGGCATTAGCCAAGAAACACAGTTGAGTTTTGAGTTCATCTGTTTTACTATTCACTGAGAGATTTCATTGCTCTGATAATGGTTTTCTCAGCATGGGAAAATCTCGTTCTTTTATTAATCTTAAGGACATTTCTAGTCCTCAGATAACTGATTAGTCAGGAAAGAACATTTGCCTACTTAACACTTATCACTTCTGGTTCAATTATAGTTTCTCTGTAAGCCACTTGCCTCTTTTTCCAAAAAGTTCCCGGACTATTCCAATCTGTAATGACTTTCTTATCCTCTATACTAGGGCTTGGTGCTTTTTAAATTAAGGGCCAGTTGGTAAATATTTTCCAAGTTGTGAGCCATATGGTGTTTTGCAACTACTCATGTCTGCCACTGTACCACTAGAATAGCTGAAAACAGAGTAACTAAATGGTGTGGCTGTGTTCTAATAAACCACTGATAAAACAGGTAAAAGAGTCTGAATTTAAAGGGCAGTAATTTGCTGACCCCTGGACTACCCTGAAATCACTTGTTAATTGCTTGGGTCATCTCTTAATATTTAAAATTTTTTTAATGTTTATTTTTGAGAGAGCGAGTGCGAGCATGTACAGGGGAGGGGCAGAGAGAGAGGGACACACAGAACCCGAAACAGGCTCCAGGCTCTGAGCTGTCAGCACAGAGCCCAACGCAGACCTCAAACCCACAAACAGTGGATCATGACTTGAGCCGAAAGCAGAAGCTCAACCTATGGAGCTGCCCTTCTTAAAATTTTTTTAAATTAGTCTATCCTATTGTTTGTTATGGAAGTTATCACTTGTACATAAAGAACTTATTAAATACAAAGAATTTTTCCTCTAAGTATTATATTTTCATTGTTTCAAGTTCCTTTGTCCTATCAGCCCCAAACCTGCCCTAAGTTATCAATATCTGGGGTTTGAAAAGTGCTGTGAGTAAACCAGAGGAGCAGTTGAGAAGAGACAAAGATGTTCTTTCCAACAAACCACTTAGTTTTGGAAGGAAAATTTGTTGGAGATCAAGATGCTTGCATTTGACTTGAAAAGGCAAGCCCTCCCCTATAGGAAGGACACTTGTGATACTAATGGAGAGGAAGTCTGTACTCTGAAACACATATGTCTGATGATTGAAGCTGTACTTTGGTGAGTGATTGATTATATTACTTTTGTGTCCTTGCGTGTCTTAGATTGCTGGAAAGATAATATGGAGCAGGCTTGTTTTTAAAATAGATACCCCATAGCTGGTGGCTTGGAAAGAACACGAATTGCTATATAGCCCTTTGCAGACAAGTGATATTCTAAATCCCTGTCTATCTTGAATGAGGAAAACCATTTCTGGCTTCAAAGGAGGTCAGAAACCAATTAATCTCCCTTTTTCTTTAAGTGAGGACATCGCATAATAGAATGAGAAATTGGGAGATTGCTAGTAAGAATAAAGTGAATTCTGTATTTTAATATTTTCTTCTTCCATGATCTTTGTCAAATACTTGGTTTTTAATGATGGTCTGTGTTATGCTTGAAAAGGACAAACAGGAAAGGCCTTCAACTGGCCATTCATGCAGACTCTCTTCATGGGGATCTGCAAGGTTCTTTGGAAGGAACAAAGGAGTGCAAAGGTGAGTTTGCATCTCCATCATGTCTCCTGTGGATCAGGAGGAGACCTACAGGAAGGTGAGAAGAATCCTCATTGATCCTTTTGTCTTTGTCACTAGGATTCGTTGGCATCAGAAGAGCCAAGGGGTGGAAAGCAGCTTAAAAAAAGCCGGATGCGTTCTCATTGCTTTCATGGTAACTGATGGCAATCTGGCAATTATGAAGCTTCTCTATAGCACTTAATGTTTTCCAAGTGCCTTGCAATCAAGTTTATTAGTCACCCTTTACTGCCACCACATGAAGCTAATTGATAGGACTCTCCACTGAGGACAAGTGACTTGCTGAGGGTCAGGCAGTGGGTAGCTTATGGAGCTTATTAGTCTCTGGGTCATTTCTTGAGCTAGCAAAAGACTTTTGACTTTTTTTTTTTTAAGACTGCTCTGGGTAGCTTAGTAAAACTTATTATTATTGGTTAACCTGATTGTTTTCCAGGATGATACTCTGGTAAAAATTCTAACTTTTAAAAATTTCTTTTTAAAATTTGCCTTTTCTAAAGCTTCATGAGGTCACTTTTCACAACTTCCCCCAAAATTTTAGCTATGCATTTTAAGGTTCAGCCAGGTCATTTACTTGGGTGATGCTGTCAGAATTTGGGGGCTAGAGACTTCAGGAAAAATAAAAATTTTTAACCAGGTAGACTTGGTTTGTGGCATTAGCTGTGGTCAGAGTTTGTATGCATGGATGAGGGGAAACCATTTTCAATATCAGCTATTTATGCTATCTTGTATCCCCAGGATCTCATAGAGGTTAGACAAAAGCAGTGACCTTGCTATTTGGAATGAGAAACGTTGACAGTTATTGTCAGATTAATACAGGGTTATTCATTCAATGATAGGTGATTAGTGGGCTTCCCTTGCTTTTCTCAGTATAACCAAAACGACCCCCAACAAATATGGAATGGGATTTCTGTAGGCCATGAAAGGCCGGTTGCTCATATTGGCCATTCTTTCAGTAGTTACCCCTCAGATATTTTTTGAGCACCTCTTGTATACAGATACTGTTTTAGACAATGGGGATACAGCCCTGAATAAGAAACTCATACAGCTTACATTTTAGTGGGATATTATTTAAAAATGATAAATATGTAATATGTAGAAGTAATAATCACTGTGAAGGAAACAAAAGCAGGGCACAGCATTGGTGAGCAACTGGAGTGAAAGAGGGTATTTTACATGGAGTTAGAAGAAGACTCTTTGAGGACATAACATCTGGAGGGACCAATAGGAGTATGGGAGAGCATCGCAGGAAGTAAGAACAGCAAGGGCCTGCAGTGGGAGTGAGCTAGGCATGCATGAGGAAACAGGAGCAAGAAAGCTAGTGTGGTTAGAACAGAACGAGACCGGGAATAACAGGAGGTGAGGTCAGAGACAGGCACGTAACAGATGCTGTGGGCTTTGTTGACCAAAGTCAAATGTTTGGGTTTGGGTCTGAGTTCACAGAGAGCCATTGGAGGAATAGAGCAAGGGTGTGATACATCTAGTTACATTATCAGAAGGTCACTGTGAATATTGGGTAAAGACCAGACTGAAGAAGGTAGAGGCAGGGGAAGAGGACATAGGGATACTCATTAGTGAGCTAGGTTGGTAGTGTAAGAGGCTAGTGGCAGCTTGAACTAAGTGGTAGGGTGGAGATGGTGAGGCAGTGTTGCATTGACAGAATATTTTGAGGTGGAGTTGAGAGTGCTTGACGATAGATTGGATCTGGAATATAAGAGAAAGAGGCTGCATATGGCTTCATAGTTTGGACCCTGAGAACCCCAGGAGGAAGTGTTTACACAGGCTGTACAGTGACTGGCAGCCTAGTGGTAGTACAGGGTGGGAGCCCCACGAAGAATTAAGAATGACTCCTTGGATTTTGATCTAAGTGACTGTATGATCGGTGGTGGTGTTTATGGAGGTGCAGAAGACTGGGGGAACAGGTTCTGTGTTGGATAGGTTACATTTGAGATGGACATCCATGAGGGGGTGTCACCTGCAGAGTTAGATGTATCCATCTGAAAGTCAGGGGAGAGGTCAGGGCTGGAGATACAAATTTGTAAGAATATGTGGCTAGAGGACTGAATTAGAACTTCCTGTTGAATGAGTGCTGAGAAAAAAGAGGTTTGTGGGCTGTGCCCTGGGACACTCTGAAGTTTAAAGATAGGGAAGGAGAGAGTACAATGCAGACTGGAAGGAGAGCCTCATTCAACTATTTTTAATCTCCCAGAATTACAGATGATTTGTGAACCGACTTGTGTACTAATTCTGCAAAGTTGTTTTATACTTGAACTCTATGATGGTTGGTTCCTCAACCTACCTTTTGGAATATTATCTACTTAAATGAGCATTTATAATTCGAATCCAAAACTCTTGGTTTTCACCATAAATTATCTGTTATGAGGTAGGGCACAGATGAATCTAATTTTTAAGTCCCTCGTTATCTTTCTTCCTAGTAAGCACTGTGTCTGAAAAAGGGCTCATGCTTTCTAGATGCTTCCTTTTTTGCTCTGATGGTGTTCTCTCTAATGGGAGATTTCACTGCTCCCTGCTAGAGATTTTATTACCACCACGTAGGCAGAGGCTACACTGCCTGTATTTATTGTGGCCAGTCTTGTTTTTGTAAGACTTGAAGCATGAAATCATTGTGAATACTCCACAAGAGAGCCTCCAACAAACGGCATGCGCAGAACCACAGGCCAACAGGCAGCCTCACTTATTGTAGTATTAATATGGATTCGAGAGAGGTAGCTGCCCTTGGAGGAAGCTGACTCTGCCTCTCCGTCCTCCTCTCTCTCATCTTGACTTTCCCACTTTGTGTGTGAGCTTTGCATACTGGAAGACTCCTTGAAGAAAAAGGTCCTTCCTTTTGCCAAAGGCAGGGCAGCAAGCATCACCCCACAGAGTAATATTTCTTAGTCAACTCAACAAGAATTTATCTTAAATAGATAGTTGTTTAGTCCCTGGGGCCCTAGCTCTGCTCATGTCTTTACTGGGCTCTGAGGGGGTAGTGCTGAGGTATTTAACGCAATCATTAATTGGCTCTGCTCTGCAAGCCAAATGCAGTGTCAAATAGCGTTCCTTTTTAGCCTCTGCGTATATTTATATTTATATATTTATATATATTTAGCCTCTGCAATTCAGCTCCGTGCCCTCTCAGTCCCACTCAGGCCTCCTCGACCCCCATTCTTACATGCCTGGAAGTATTCAGATATGTTTTTCTCAACAGACATACCGCCAATTTTCACTATTTAATTAATGTCAACCTGATTGAAAAGCCATTTAAATGTATCATTCTTATTTTTCCTAGAAATTTCCGTGTTTCTCACTGGGGATTGTATGGTTAACAAAAAGAGAAAAATTAAGCGCATAAGCTCATTACTTAGAAACCGAATGTACGTAAATGTAATTGTTCACATTTCCTACCTATTGTTTAACAGGTAATTTTTTTTAAACCAGGCCTTCATTGTTATTCTTTGTCTGCCGTCATTCTGGCTACAGAGTACAGAGATACAGGGTGTTTGCTGTCTTAGCCCTTTCAAGATCCCTTTTTTCTGGGGTTTGCCCTCTCTGATTCTTGTAAAAAAGTATCCTGTTAACTTCTGTAATTACTTTCATTCACTTATTTGGGGGGGAGGGACTATATTTATATATCTGCAACTTTCACCTGGAGTCACAGGTATTTAAAAATTACTTTGTTATTCTCCCAAGAACATGATATCACTTGATGGGATATTCTCATCCTGACATGAAGTTAAAATTCTTTACAATTTAAATATTTTACAAACCCTCACATGTCAGAAGAAAAACATTGTGGGAGTATCTGTGAGAAAGATGTTTTTGGGCTTTACATTGTTAATTACCTCTTTGATCTTGATTTTTTCAAATCTGATGGAGTTAGATCCATTACTTCTGCAGGCATTTTCTAGCCTGGTTAACGGCATGACCATTTAGCTGGTGCCCAGCCAGAAAGCTGGTAGCCATCCCTGATTCCTCTTTCAGTCTTACTGCGTACATTCAAATCAACACTAAGGCTCCTAGGGTCCTGCCCTTTAGTCTGTCAATATTATCCTTTTCATTTCTTCTGCTATTGGCTAATGAGCAATGAGTAGTCATTGCTCAGTTTTCACTTGAACTTCTCTTTCAATGTCCTAATTGGACTTCATCCCAGCTAGTCTTGTCCCATCCAGATCATTCTCCACATCATTACTAGAGAGATCTATAAAACACAAATCAGGTCTTGTCACAGCTCATGCCTCTGTGTGGAATAAACTGTAAATCTTTCCTATGGTATAAAAGTTTCTCCATGAACCTCCTGCCTTTCATGTCAGCCTCAGTTCTTGCCACTCTGTCCCTCACATCCTTCTGAACCACTTCTGTTTCCCTGAACATGGTGATGTCTAAAATTTCAGATTCTTTGCCTTAAAGTTCTTTGTCACATATTCTGTGACTCCACAGACCTCAATCTTAGCCATTATTTGGCATAGAAATGAAGAATGAGTGAATACATATTACCTTCTGGGTTTCCCTAGCTGGGAACACTTGGATACTTACAGATTGGCCTACACTTAATGAAGTTAAGGATAGCATCTCTTTTGATGATATTTTGTTTTCACCACTTGATGTTTCTCATTACATAATCATTTTGGTGAGAATCAGCATATACTTTGGATGCCCTGGTAATAAAGTCTTTTTCTACTTTTGGTCTACTAAGTGTCTCTAGTGATCTGTCCAGTTACTGTTTTAACATATTTGAGCTTTACTGTGGCTTTAGAAATAGAAGTAATTTAATACTTTCAGGATAAATTTATTTTGCTCAAATATGAGTAACTGGGTAATGAGGGGAAGAAAATAATGGGAATTTAGGTGGAGTTTAACTTGTGTTGACTTGCCAAAATACGGACCATCACAAAAATGGCCTTTCACTTTTTTCAGGCCATGCTAGCACTCTACAAGTGTGCTTTAGTTACTTGACAAGTAGTTGAGTATCTTCTGATTACCAAGTGTATGGGCACACAAGTAAAGCATTTATACACTTATTTTTGTAATGACAAAGGAAAAGCCACACAGTCTCACACATAGATTTTGACCATCCTATAACACAAAGTTTATTGAGCAACTACTGTGTGCAGATAGGATGCTAATCATCATGATTACAAAGTACAGTGACCTTAAGGAGCTGCAAGATATATGAAATAGTACTGTAAAATGTGATAGGGCTTAACATTGAGCTATGTACAAGAGTCTTGTCAGCTCATCTGAAGGGGAGTGGTCAGAGTAATACTTATACTCATCTGTTAAACAGTGAAAGTAAAGTTCACATGGTCATTACTTGTTCATTAGTGGAGCCAAGAATTAAGCAACTTTTCAAGATACCTATTCCAGTATTAGAGATGGAGAGAGGATATGAATATGAATGAACATGAACCAGAATCAAGGGAGTGACATTCTGGATCACACTGGGATAGGACAAGAAAGACATATCCAGAACAGTATTACAGAAACCCAAACTCAAAGAAGAAAGTTAGAAGAGGAAATAAACTATTCTCTTAATAACTGTGTTTATCTGGAGCCCTACTGTGTTTCATTTGTAGCATGACTCCTATAGTATTCCAAAGTGAATTGTCAGTAATTCTCAACAAATTCTGTAGGAGACTTTGATAAAATCCCAAGTTTCAAAATCCTTGGGTATTATTCTAGATGCAGATTTTATGTAACTGTTGTGGCCACAGTTACGTACCTTGAATGGAGAAAGTCAAATGAACACAGAGCTGATGTTCAGCTGGCAGACCCCAGTTCATCTGTATCAGTTATTTATATTCACAGCTCCCGCCAAGACCATGGGCCATTCCAGACAACCTGATCCTCGCCAGAATCTCCTTGCAGCCCAGGAGCTAATCAGTGGGTACACAGAACAGAAGGAGATCTCCAGGATCCCAATCAAACAAATAAACAACAACAACAACAACAACAAAATTATGGAACATAAATTATTGAGAATAGCACCAGGCCAACAGTTAGTGTCTTGATATGTATTAACATGTAGTAGGAGCTCATCTTAGCTAGTATTAATAATCTTGTAAATTACAGCATTTAGGAAAGTCCTAGTAGGTAGTAGGAGCTTAGTAACCAAGTACTGTTAGGACTCAGACACACCCTCAAGGAGTCTTCTACCTACTGAGGAGACAAACATGTAAACAGAGTACAACCCTTAGCCGCGTGTGAAGGAAAAAATGGTCGCCGTTCATGTCTGGATTTCTGATTTCCCTCTGCACGCCACACGATGCTTTCTTTCTGCACTGGGATGCTTCACGTGTGAGGGCTTTCATTTCTATTTTCTGGCAATTGTATTCTTTCCTGGTGTGACTGCTTAAAATTGATTGCAGAATCTTTCCCTGTTGTATTGCTAAGGAAGCTTTATCTTCTTTCATAATTTCCACAAAGCACCTTCTGCCAATTTTACTCTCTGTGGGATTGGTGTCTTGATTTTTAAGGTGCTTGCAGCATGCTCTCCTCTCCACTCAGGGAGCTCTTTGTTCTTTGGACCACTGCCCTGTGCTACCCATTTGTATTTTGTTTCTGCTAGCGTTGTTAACAGTAGGATGTTTGGGGTATTTTTAATTCTTATCCTTTTGTTAAAAAGAGTGATTTCCTACTTGGGGTGGAGATATGGATGTCTTTATACTTAGACCACTTGAGGGGTGAAGCTTAGTGAATTTCCTTTAAAATCATCACAAGCTCCATCCAGATCACATGGGTGACTTGTCCTCATATGCAAAGTCTGCTATGGAGCTGTCACCAGAAATTTTGCTTTATAGTTTTCCAACACAGTTCTTCTCTAAATCAGTCTCTCAGTTTCAGCACTATTGACATTTGGGGCTGGATAATTCTTTGTTGTGGGGAGGGTCTTGTGCATCATTAGGCATTCAGCAGCATCCTTGGCCTCTACCCATAAATACCCATAGAAATCACCCAGTTTTGGGGAGCCTGGGTGGCTTAGTCGGTTAAGCGGCCAACTTGCACTCAGGTTTTGATCTTGTGGTTCATGAATTCGAGCCCCACATCAGGCTCTGTGCTGACAGCTCAGAGCCTGGAACCTGTTTCTGCTTCTGTCCTGTGTCTCCATCTCTCTCTGCCCTTCTGCTCACACACTCTCTCTCCCTCTCTGTCTCTCTCTCTCTCTCTCAAAAATAAATAAACATTAAAAAAGAAATCACCCAGTTTAAACAACTAAAAATGTCTGCATTTTTCCCAAATGTCTCCGCTGGAAGGCCAACTTGCCCCAGGTTGAGAATTACTGCTGTCAATAATAAATATGTGAAAGTAGATTGACAAATAAGTTATAAAATGTGTTGATTAGCAAACACATTCATGATAATGACAGCAAATACTTGCAGAACATTTAATGTGGGCCAGATACTGTTTTAAGAGCTCTTTTCATATAAGTAGCCTCATAGAGGGAGGGACCATTGTCCATTATTACCCACACTTTACAGATGAGGAAACTGAGGCTCAGAGAGGTCATGCAACTGCCAAATGTCCAATCAAGACTCTGAGCCCAGGCAGTGTGACCCTAGAGTCAATTATTTGAATTTACTGTGCAACTCTTTAAACAAAAAGTTACTGGATTAGATACCTACGTGGCATAGCATGGGCTATTACCTTTGGTAGGTGCTTAGTAAATTAGTTAAGTGAATAAATGAATATCTAAAAAGCCAGGCAATTATATAACATTTTAAATCAGTATTGAATAGATCCCTTATTTAGTTAATTTAAAATTTAAAAATATGCTTTTCTTTGAATACAGTCAACTGAATATCATGTATTAGAGCAAAGCTGAGGGTCTCTTAGTATTTTGAAACTGATTCACAGGAATGTTTTAGAAAAAGTTTGTCAAGGTAACCTCTACAGTTTCTCGTAAGCTTCTGTTTGTGTGCTAGTGAAATGTTGTAGTATTTCAGAATAAAGACTGGTCAAACTGAACAAATTATTTTCCTGATGAGATTAAGCAAAGCAGCCGCCCTTGCCTCATAATAAGGAGAGAAAACCCATCCTTCCTCCCAAACTAGGTATGCATTCTGATGAGGCATGATGCACTATGTGATAGTTTGACCTAGCTTCAGAACTTATTAAAAATTGAACATCTTTAACTAACAGGAAACCATTTTAGCCGATCAATGTTTAGCTTTCCATAGTTGGCTTCCTATAATAGATAGGAGGGTTGGGCTCCAAAGTTTGTTACAAATGCATTGCATCTGATTTATATCTAAGTGGCAAGCCTGCATTTTGTATGATAAAATATAAAAACATTACGTTTTGTGTGTTAAAGACTTTAATATGTTCTTTTGTAAAGCCAAAGAATAGAAACTTCCAGAATGTTAATTAAAATAACAATATATAAAATATAACCATAAAATAGCAAGACCACTTAATCACAATTGCTTCATCTTGCTGGTTCTCTTAAAATTCATATTATTAATTATAATAATTTTACTCAGCAAAGCCCTAAGTTATACATTTTCTTATTGTTTAGATGATCTTTTAAAAAATTTGAGTGGCTTTTTTCCCCTTAATTCTGAAGAAGTCTGTTATTGTAAGGACAATACTAGAAAATATCCCAAATCTCAATTTTCTTGGAAAAATGTCTTCCATATCATGTGATAAAAGGCATAACAGTACCAATATATTTTATCTTCTTCAGTGATAGTGAGGGATATTTTTGTTTCTTGATCTAGGAGTTTGCTTACAGCATTAGAATTCATGATTTCTATAATGAGTACTTACCACATAGTAAGTGATCTGTAATCTACCTCCCACACAGTCTTGATGCAGAGCATTACTTTGCCATACCATTTAGAGTGGTCCATCATGATACCTAAATTAATTTATGGGTTACCCCACGTACCTGTATAAAGTGGCTGCTGAGTACACAGACTTCTACTGAAATAGTAAGGTCATTCAAGCATTGTTTATGAATTTGGAATTTTGGGAAACCACAGCAAACAAAATTAAGCAAAAGCAAACTTGTCAGAAAATAGAAAGTGACTTTTTTAAGGTTTGGAATTGTCCTGGTTGATAGCCAGATCTGGGTTCCCCCACTTGAATCTCTGAAGTTGCCAGAAACAACTCTGTCTACGGAGGTACTGAAGGCTTACTTACTATGTTTTATGAAGCAGTCTTCAGAAAATAGCACAACTGACAATTGTAGAGCTAGCAAAGAGCCAAGCCTTCATTAGTACATAAATACCATTCAGTTTATTTGAAGGCTAGCATGATGGCCAGTCCAGAACACATTTTTTCATGACCTGGAAATTTTTTTAAAAAGTTCCCAACAGGAGTAGAAAGTCAATAATCCTGATTCCAAGAATATCTTTCCCTTAAAAATGGTTATACCATCAACTAGGTTATACTTCCACAAAAATCTGGTCCATGTATATTGCTCCCTCCTATGAGATTAATAATACTATGCAGTCTATATTTAATTTGTTTTAAAGGAGCCATTTGCAAGATGCTAAAAGGCACAGCTATTATTTCATGTTGTATCTACTTTCCAAAAGTAGGGAAATATTATAGTGAAACGGCTACTCTTTCCAGCATGCTTTTACATGGTTAGAGATGTTACCTTAGATTTCATGGTTATGATAATAAGCTTAGTTACAATGGAGAGGCATAGAGTTTCGATCTCACTACACATTAAGGAAGAATGAAAGTGGGACTCTGGCTATGTCTTACTCAGTCATTGAATCCGAAAACATAAGATCTGAGAGATGCATAAGTCATGAAGGGAACCAACGGAGATAGGACTTGTTCGTAAAAAATCTATGGTACTTTTTAGGGGGCGCCTGGGTGGCTTAGTCGGTTGAGCTTCCGACTTCAGCTCAGGTCATGATCTCACAGTCCGTGAGTTCGAGCCCCATGTTGGGCTCTTTGCTGACTGCTCGGAGCCTGGAGCCTGCTTCGGATTCTGTGTCTCCCTCTCTCTCTGACCCTCCCCTGTTCATGCTCTGTCTCTCTCTCTCTGTGTCTCAAAAATAAATAAGCATTAAAAAAAAATCTATGGTAATTTGATGACCATCTCAGAATTAGAACTCTACACATTGGGGTGAGAGGTGGATTTTAAGCCATAAACCATATTATAAATAATTGGATAGAATTCTTTTGGTGATGGAAAGAAATTAGACACTGACACATGAAATGATTACTGAAAGAGCCACGTTCAAATCTGTGTTGCTACAATGAAGTGATTGTCATAGTCCAAATGTATAATTTTCTCTGTTATATATGAGGAATATGTGTAGCTGACTTGTTTAACAGGTAACTGGTACTGATTCCATAGATTCAGAAGAGAGATTTGTAAGTACCACTCCTCTTTTTCACTTTACTTAAGACCATGGCACATTTTCTTTATTGCTCAGCTCCCAAATGTTAAAGAAGAGTGACAGACCAGTGCTGTTCACAACACAGTACACACTTGGAGAAGAGATCAGTGAGAACTGAAAAATTATGACTGAAAAATATTCTTCAGCCTCCTAAATTTAAACATTCAGACACTAGAATTTTGGGACTATTGTGAATTTTCTATATTTTATTTTACATTTTAAGTTTATTATTTATTTTTGAGAGAGAGCAAGCGAGCAGGTGAGAGGCAGAGAGAGAGGGAGAGAGAGTCCCAAGAGGGTTTCACACTGTCAATGAAGAGCCCATTGCGGGGCTCAAACTCATGAACTGCAAGATCATGACCTGAGCCGAAATCAAGAGTCGAACGCTTAACCAACGGAGACACCCAGGCACCCCTGAATTTTATATATCTTAAATATTTTATTTTATTTATTTTGAGAGAGACAGAGACAGTGTGAGTGGGGGAGGGACAGAGAGAGAGGGAGAGGGAGAGAATCGCATGTGGGCTTCATGCTGCCAGCACAGAGCCCAAAGCAGGGTTTGAACCCATGAAATTGTGAGATCATGACCTGAGCTGAAACCAAGAGTTGGTCACTCAACTAATAGTCACCTAGGTGCCTCTCTATAGTAAAAAAAAAAAATTGTCTTAATCCTTAGGACATGACACACTTAGATAAAGGTCTTAGTGAAAGTTGTTAGGGAGAGGAAATTATGTTCAAGTAAGTTCATTTTGCTTCTGATGATTTGAATAGAATTATGCTGTTTAGTCACAGAAAAAACTGAAATTAGGGGAAAAATTTATTTATCTGCTATCTCTAGTTCTAACCAGTGTAGAAATTTAGAGATTAACTGTTTAATAGAAATTTTGATAATGATGTATATGTCCCTTGTAAAATAGTTATTTTAATGCAATGATGACCTCTTAATTCATTACATACTCTTCAATGTGCAGAAATTTTGCTGAGAATTTGACACGCTGTCAGTTTTTCTAAGTATTATCGAATATATCGACCTACCTTGTATGTCTTAACAAAAGAGCATAGTGCTCCCAATTACGTTTCCAATAATTTCTGTTAAGTTCTGAGGTTACACAATTTAAAATACATGGAAGCCTTACAGTTAATTCTGTATTTCTCACAAGTAAAACCAATAAACAAAGTTGTCTAAATCACTTAGGTTTTTTTTCTTATAATTTTGGCAATATCATCTACTTCTTTTTGATAGCTTAAGAATTAGTTCTAATAGACAATTTATTTTTATTTTCATTTTTTTCCCTAGTTTGAGGTGCATGTTACAGCTTGCCATTGTGGTCATTGTGGTTCATTTCATTAAGCTTCTTGTTCTATCTGCTTTCTTGAGACCTGGGAAACAGTATTTTTCTGAGTGATTGTACTATATTGTTCCAAATATAAGGCCACCCAGAATAGAAGGCAACCTCCAACTAGAAACAGCTCAAATATGGAGAAAGGCTGGGGGCCCAGAGCCCGGCGGGTCTTGCAGTGGTGGCAAGGGTGCCGAGGAATAGGACGATGCCTGCCCACTCTCCCGGTGAGTGAAGATGAGCCAGCTGCGGCATTTGCTTGTGCATACAGATGGCTTCTGTTGCTAGAGACAAAGTTACACTGGGGGGAGAGAACAAGTCTGTACACACAAAAGAAAGTTGTTGTGTGTGTCTGAGTCTGGGAAGGGAAGCTGGGAGTAGAGCCTTTCATTTCCTAAATGGTTACTGTCAGTGTCCGTCCCTCCCCCGCCCACCCCACCGAACATGGTTGGGGTTGAAAGTTGAGTAACCCCAAGCATTGGAGAAGATCAAAGGTACCCTGCACCTTTCATAAAAAGGAGTTTAAAAGATCCAGGGCCATGAAAAGGAACTGTCTGTAGACCAGCCCAGAAAATTATTCCTTGCCTTTGAAAATCAATTGCCCACCCAAGAGGTGGTGCATGCACTGTGTGATCATGTGTGGTTTGAAAACCAGTGACCCTGAGCCATGTTTCCAATTTCATTAAGATTTTCTTCTTTTTAAGTTCCTTATCTCCTGAGCCAGTCAGGTTACAATTTAAATAAACAGACTTAATGTTATTGTAATAAATTTGAAGAGACTGTTTAAAATCATTTGTTTTACTAGTATTTCACTCGGCACATTGTAAAAAACATTTCTGTGAAAATGTACTAGTCAACTGAGAGTATGTATGGATTGAACCTAGGTAACTCCACATATTGGTCTGATTCTACTAAGCACATAGATATATAACCTTTTATTTTATGGTAACTAAATGAGACAGGATAGAAGGAAGTGCTTGTTGTGTTATAATCCAGAAAACTATTGAGCACCTGTTGGTGGACAACTTTACCAGGCACTTGCTTACCTTTGCAACTTTACAAAAACCACATAAAATATGAACCTTGAACTTTCTTGTAATTACTAGTCCTTGGCTTACTAAGCACATTTGAAGGACAACTTTAATTCGTGAATGAGTTTTCCCCACTGTGCAGTTCCTATTTTAGCTATTATTATTATTATTGAAATAAAAGAGTGTTTAAAGGTAGATCAGGACTCGCTTTAAGTTTAAACAGTGCTAAATTGCCCAGAGGATCTGGTTTAGGGAAGCTACTTCTCATTGATCTTAGAAATTCTCTAAAACCAAAAGCCCTGAAAGATAGAGGCCCCTTGCCCAAGTAAAAGCATGCTAGGATTATATGTCTGCCATTTTGCCAGGTCTGGGAAGCTAACATTTGAAACAGAAGGGCTGGGCAGCACGAGGTTTGAAAGGAAGAACTGGAAGGAGGGAAGCCCAGAGGGGGAGTATTATAGGCTGCCCAGTTAGATTACCAGTCAGAGGGAAAACTGTACTGCAGTAGTGGGTCCTAAATGAGAAGTTCGAAGTGAACTCTGCATAACCTCAGAAGACTTTT
The DNA here is from genome assembly GCF_023721935.1 of Panthera uncia. Taxonomy (NCBI): domain Eukaryota; kingdom Metazoa; phylum Chordata; class Mammalia; order Carnivora; family Felidae; genus Panthera; species Panthera uncia. The sequence goes on from NW_026057578.1 coordinate 73,159,398, forward strand.
CAAAACCGTTCATAACGGTGGTAGCAGTGGGGAAAGAGAATAGTAGAGGGCCAGAGCTATTCGGAGAATAGTTTCCTTTATAACTCCTTCATTTTGGAAAACTTTCATTTCTACAGAGGATGAGGATGACCACAATTTGGTGGTCAAGTTGTGGGGGGAATGGTATGCCCCTTAACTGTCTTTAAGTTTCTACTAAGTTCCCTTCTATTGTTTGTTTCAGGTACTCTTATGTCTGATTTGATCTGAATTACAAATACAGGAAAACCTATACACTTTATCCCCAGAGGGGGTTAGGGCTATTATAATTGGCTTACCTGTGTCATCACCTGCTATTAATGTAATCATTAGTAGCAATGGAGGACAGACTGGGGAAGTCCCCTAAACGTCATATCCCACAGCTTCCTCTCCCCGTTGATTAGTGAGGGTGGGGGGGGGGGGAAGAACCTGCTTTGATTGTATAACTCTTTGAGCAAGGAAAAGAACATGGCTTCAGCTGGCTTATGAGGTGGCAAGGATAGCCTTCAAGAACACGGGAAGAAAGGAAGTGACCAGGGAAGGGGGAAGGTACTCCAAATTGCATAGATTATAATTTTTGTAAAAATTGAAGGGGATTGTCAGATTCTCTACAAATGGTATGGTTTGCATAAAACCCATATTTCTCACTGTTGCTGCTCTCAGATTCTCCCTCCCATCACTAAAGTGCACAACACAGAAACACTTCTGTGGGTGCTGGAAAATAAACGTCTCATCGCAGTTGTTTCCTGCGTTTGTGAATCCACACATGTACCTTCAGTGTCTCCTTCTCAGGGTATTAGAGTCCTAGGATTGAGTGAAATGGAGCAGTTATTAATCTATTAGGCATGAAAAAATAAGATTTGTTGATGGACAGAAATTAAAATCTCTCAGGCCCTTTGGGTGTAATGATCACCCTAAAAACAGGTTTGGAGACTTTCCATTTGGCTGCCTTTTTCTAGGAGGGGAAGTAAGTGAAGTTTTACTTTTTCCCAGTTACTGTATGGGTGACTGCGACCCTCACAGGCCAAATTAATAGGGCCTAAGTTCTGGTTTTTCAGCAATTAAGTCAAAGAGTCACTAAAGTACAAATATCTAATTTGTGACCTGTTTTGTTTTTCATTTTTTAAAAAACCAAAAATATTTTTTTCCTTAAAGAAAATGTTGAATTTGGATGAATCTCTTTGAAAAATGCTCCACTGTAGGTCTTTACTTCAAAGAAGGGTTTTATGAGACACACCATTTCTCCAATGCCAGAATGTGATGTGTCCGAATTTTCGGAGACATATGGAATATAGCATTTGTCTTGCTGAGTGAGCATGTTTAACTCAGCTGCTGAGTAACTCACAAATTCCCTACTCTTGAGCATCTTTAAGTTTCAAGAATCATTCCTGAAATATTCTTAATGGGCATTCCTTAGGGGGCATTGCTCTCTTTGGCAAATCGGAAATGACATCCGGACATGCATCATGATGGCTCTTGGTTAAGTGTTCTTGCTGGTCAAGCAGCGAGTGTATTCTAGTTAACAGGTTGATAGCATCTTAGGACAGGCTAGAAAAAAATGAACAAACTAGCTAATTTTCATTTGGCAGTGAAATTGAATACTGAATGACATCTATGCAGTTCTAAACGACTTTTGTTTTAATAACAAAGTTGTTGATTTTCTACTAAGGGTTCTTTTAGGTTGTCATCAGGGGCTGATGGGAGTAACAGTCCACCCACCTCTCCAGCTAGCTTCAGTGGACATACCACACCTTCTCAGCAGCCTGAACCTGTGGTACATTCTCTTAAGGTAACCAACTGTGTACAACCGTTTATCTAGAACTTCAGTTGTGTTGTGGCTTGTTTGCTTTAGTCTGGTAGTCCTCACAGTCTTGTTTTAACCATAGATACTTTATTTTTTGACCCCCTTATGGTGTAACTCTTTTAATTTTTGAAGTGTACTTGTTTTTAAATTGACAATGGGTTTGAGTACTTTATGGTTGAATCTCTAGTTTTATCATTTTGTCTTGAGTAATGTGATTCATATCAATCTGCATCGAAGTTGAAGTCTGATGTGCATGTATATCCATTTGTGTAAAATATTGTTCTGGGTATTTTATGTGCGGTGTTTATAGTATGCATGTCTTCAAATATAGGAAGTTAATAGGCAAAATAAGGAAGGTTATCATATTTTTCTTTCTTTATGCAATTGAGGTACATTGTGCAACTTGAAAGAAGACATTGAAATAAAAAACCTACTCTATCCTCCATTAAATAGATGTTCAAAGTTGAGTTAATGCTCTTCCATAGAGTATTAGAAAATAGGTGGTCTTCTTCATAAAGCTACTTTTATCTTTTACTTCAGATTCTGTGATAATTTCAAAAAAGATTTAGCTGAAATTTATCATTTATTTTCTTTACTAATAATGAGCTTTCCAATAAATAAGTGCCATAAGTAAAATTAATAATATAAATATTATCTAAGAGGAGAAACTGATGTAGGCAATAAACATTACCTTAAAAATTGAGGCAGTCCCTTCAAGTTTTATCATTTCCAAGGTATGAAATCCTGTCCTTCAGATTATCTGTAATTCCTAACAGGTAGCCTTGGTGAAACCTTTCTGAGCCATAAAGTAGGTAGCATGCTTCAGTCCTGCTCTTGCCACAAGAATTTCACAACTGTACTAAAAAGTGTTTTGGTTTTGGAATGATTTATCAATAATAACCTGAAGATTCACTCTTTTGGAATGGGCCACACTTTCTCTGGCATGCAGAAAGCAAGTAGAGGAGAAATTTAAAATATTTATTTGATGTGATTTTAGCAGAAGATTGAGCCCCCTCATTATATTTTGCTATAACTTTAATGAAATGAGTTGCTCCTCCCAAGCATATACTGATTGCTCCTGAGTGAAGGTAGCAGCACTGTGCTGGTGGCCAGTGCAATGCACTTGGCACTTTCTGTCTTGGTTGGAATAACTCACCAAGTGAACAACCAAGAGGAATTTACCAGGGAAGGCCTACCCGAATGAGGGGCTCCACCCTGCATCTGGTGGCTGCTGATTTATCACCTGACCAACATCTTGCTCTCTGCAACAGCATTTGGATGCTGTTCAGCATGAACAGCATGCTAAACATGCTGTTACTTGAGCATGAACCAGACGCTAGCTATCTGAAAAGCATCTTAGAAATAAAAAATGAGAGTGGCTTCAATCCTGTAGTGTTTGTGTCTGCACATACTCCAAAAGCAACACATTGCTCTACTTTTCAAACTGAAAACTGTTTCGGCCTGATGCCTTATTAAATGGCAAGTGTAATTTGAATCAGATCAGCATAGAGGATAGCCTTGCAATCTTTCCCAAATTTGTCAATGCAGCTGTGTTCCTATGGCCTAAAAGGAAGGGAAGGGCAAGGAGGAGCTCTTCAATTTTCTCTGAATTCATTTTCTAATTTTCATATAAAATTTTATCTCAAGAAAGAAAGATATTATGTTATAATCAGAATACGTTAAGTGCCCTCAGTTGGCAGATGGGTAACACCAAGAAACTGAAGCATCTTTCTTGGATAAGTGGAGGCTCTTGAATACAGAGTATGTTGGCTTCCGTGAGTTAACTGTGTCGTGAAACAGAAATATGGCCTAGGGGAAATAATGCCTGTGGGAAATGCATCTTAGGGATATCGCAGTGCAAAAGAAGAAATGGAGCCATTCAATATGTTTTGTTTTTAAAAGCCCACAGATCTAGAGCTGATTTAGGTCATAAAATTTTTCTGTTGTAAAAGGATTAATTAGAACAATGGTTCAGTTTCTCATCTTCTGATACATCTCAAAAAAAAAAAATCTCTAGGCTTTGATAAACTCTGTGGTCATGGTTTGGGAGGAAAGTGCTGTAAATCACTGTAAGAAATTAGCCCACTTGTAATAACACCACATTTATCTTGCTTTAAAATTCATCCTATTAATTGGAGCTTCACTTCATTTAGTAGAAATTAACTGATTTGAAGTACACTTGTCTTAGGTGCATTAGACATTGAATTTGTAGGCAAATGAGCTTGTTCCAGGAATTAAGTTTTCTATGAATATTCACTGAGCATAGGCAGTGATTTCCTGTAAGTATATAAAGAATGTGAACTGACTCTAAGTTGAGTACCAGGATGAGGCTTTCATTTACTACCGTGATATCCTCTTTTAAAGTACCTACATAGTAATAATGGCTAGACATTTTGAGTTATAAGGGAGCAGTTTGTGAGTTAGATTATTTCAGGATTGAATACTAATAAATAATCCATATAGACTCTGTATGTATGAACTTGACATGAAGGGTCCACTTCATGTTTAAATCATTTATTTTGGCTCAACTGTTCATTAGTGCCAATTCTCAGGTAATACCTTTAGGTGTGGCCATCAGCATTGACCGTGATGACCACAGAACCAAGGAGGTTAGCAATGTCGCAGTCCAGTGGGATTCATAGAAGAGCTTTTAGAAAAGCATTTTTTTTTCTGTGGTTTTTTTTGTTTTGGGTTGTCTTTTTGCTACATTAGTGCTTTGGCTTACCAGCTGATACAGAAAAAAATAACAGACAACACTCAAAACCAAAGTTTTCTCCCCTTTGACCTATAGAAAGTATGGCATGAAAATTCTACAGGCATATTTCAAGAAATATTATTTTGAATCCATTTAGAGATAACTTAGAGAAGTGGAATCTCATGCCTCTAAGATTGCTTAAAAGCATCTCATCCCAACACTTTGCTCTAATGAAAAATGCTGAAAGTGTTGCTCAAATATTTTCACAAGAAGCCAGTTTTTCTCTTTGATATTATCTAAGAACCATCTCCGTAGTCCTTTTCTAGTCCCTGGGAACATGTCCAGGCAAGAACTGTGAAGTTAGTAGTGCTAATGTTACCTCGAGTTCTTACGTACATATTCCTGGGTTTTGACTACAATCTCTTTTAGTCTTTTCTATAGGCCATGTCTACATATCATTTGGATTATTTGGCATAAAATTAATTATATTGCTCATCTTTACAATGGAGCAAGAATTACTGACTTTCTGCAAATGGTTGACACAGGCAAGTTATCTTAATGACCAAATTAATTAATGCATCTAATTATTTTAGATTTTAGTGAATTCAATTGACTATTAGTGATACAATAGATTGCTTTTAAAGACCACTTGAAAATCAAGTAGAATTGATTCCTAGTAGGTTTCATAACAATCATTTTAAAAGATTGTGCCATGTACTAATCCACTCTGATATGCAGAGACGGGGAAAACCAAAAGGTTTTGCAAAGTGGACCTCCTTTATGGTTTAATTCATAAACTAAACTAACAAGTTTTTTTCCATGTGAAATTTGCTTTTCTTTTTCAACATATCCAGGTCTTGGATGTTCAGGAAACTATAGATCGTCAACAGGGTAAAGAGTATGAAAATGACCTTAGTGAGACAGAAAAAGCTATAGTCAGAGAAATGTGCAATGTAAGTTTAATGTGCTTTATTGTGTATTCTGTGTTGAAAGCCCCATTGCAGCTTAGTTATTTTATGAATACCTACTTTTTATAATGCTGGCCAAATGCCTTGATATTTTTATATTAAAACCAATTCCCCTTGTTTGGATCTTTAACATATTTTATTGCAGCTTTATTAACACAGTCATAAAATATTCAGGTAACCGATAATCAGCCGATTCTGTATTCCAGAATGATCCAGGAACATTTTTACATAATTTACTGTTGAAGATATTGTGTTGCTAGTTTTGATAAATGGGTTTCTGTTTCATACTTTTAAGAGGTACCAAAAAATCAGTTTAAAAGCCTGTGATAAAACACAGCCTTCTTCAGACTTATTTACAGCTATACTTGGGGGAAAAATCATCTTACTAGGTAACATTTGCTTGGTTCTTCATATGATATGTGCACTGCCTGTTTTGCAAAGTAGTAGCTTTACCTTTCAGTGTTGATGAAAGCTCAGAAATTTATAAAAGAAATAAATATGAACTTAAGAGATACACATAGAAATCTATGAAATTAGAGAAACACAGTAAAAGAATTGACATGCTATTTTCATGATGCATATCTAATCAAGAATGTGATTTGTATTTATTATTAATCCCTGGCTAAATTTTGAGTAATATGCATGGATATATCATTTAATCAAGAATATAATTGGTGAAGTTGTTAAAAAGCTAAATATTATAGAGGAAGCCATTTGTTCAAATAAAAATCATAGATTAAGCACTGATTTTAATAGGCTCTATGTTGTACTTTTATCCTCCTATTCTTTGTCCATTAGGATATCAAAATTGCCTAGAATTACCTTTAAGCTATTAGAACCAAATATTCTCATGTATCTACCTCGTTGAGATGTTCTTGGAATCCAGTAAATGTTTTAAGTTCTGTGGGCATTTTATACGTAGTGGGGCCACAGTTTTAGTCTGCTGCTTTTTTTCTTTTCTGCATATCTATTTTTGTCTATTTTCAAAAGGTCATTAGTTCTGGAAGTCATAATTTCCCACCACTCTTCACCTTCTGTAGCTGTTCAGCCTATTCTTAAGTTTTATGTTTGAATATTTCCTTCAGATACATTCAAAAATTTAAGCTACATACCTTAAACATGCCTGTTGCTTCTCATCTGTTGATTATGGAATGAGAACTAAAGTTCAGACATGACGAATTGTAGAGCCAGAAGAGACCACAGAGAAGATCATCCCACAGTGATTCTCCCAAGTAGTACATGGGTGTCCTCTGTAATCCAGATGTCTAGGTTTTACCCCAGCCCCTGGGGAATTTGGATATAGGAAGCCCTGGGTACCATCTCCACACTTGCCTTTTATATTAGAAGAGACTGAATTTCTGAAATAAAATTGCTCGATCAATTTTTTCTCTAAGGAAGTCAGGACGATACCCCAATCTCCTCTTGAGTCCTAGCAATCACCCCTTTCCCAAGTGTGGTGAATCTGGGGACTTCTAGAAGCAAAGCATCTTCCAGAGGGGACCCTCTCCTTTTTGCATAATGCCTGAATTTCTGTAAAAACACATGCTAGGATTGATTATTTTCTTGCCTTTTCATTTTAGATACAAGACTTCTGAACTAGAAAATTCATTTCTTAGTCACACAAGAGACATACTAATGGAATGGGTCTTGATTAGCTCGTGTTGATCTTTGTTTGCCTAGATTTCCAAAAATGTTTCAAAAACGCTTCAAAAGATCATATGCAGTGGTAGTGGTGTTTTTCCATGCAGGAGATATTTTCAGGAAGCCAAAAGCTTGCCTTCCTAAAAGTTCCTTTTACTTATCTACTTTTGTCTGAGTCCCAAAATTTGAAGAAAAAAATACAAGTGAGGCCAAATCTGATAATTAGTAGTCTCATATTTGGAAACTGTTTAAAAGCCAAGAGAAAAAAGTGTTGATTTAAAATGTTTGTGTCACCATTATAAATTATATGAACATTGAACTCCGTGCATACTAGAGAGCAACAAGAAATACGAATTGTGAGGTATTTTCATAGATAATTTCTTAGAAACTAGCTCAAGTTATAAAACCTATTCCAGAAACTATGTGCTTTTGTAACAATTTAGTAGAAATGTAAAGTTTTCTTATAATGTGAGATCAGTTATAAGACTCAGGTAGAATTTAGGATAATAAGTTTGGTCTCAGTTTCTGGTGTTCCTTCTGGAGATCAGTTGTCAACCCGTGTACAATGAAGTGACTGTTAGCATCATCGTGTTGATTAGTAATTAGTGGTTAGTAAGAAGTGCTTTTATTCTCTTCCCAAACTGTGCCACAAAAATACATTTACTATTTCTTACAGTGCAGCATATTTATCTTAGGTCTGTTTGGCTTTTGTAAATTCCCTGAGAAGAGCTGAACAAGTTGACTGGTTACCTCAGACACCCACCTTTTTTGTTTTTTTTTTCCTATTCTGTTCTTTTAGTCAATAATAAGTCACTACTCTGTGTCCACCTTAGTACCATTGGCTCATTTCAGAGTTTTGCCTTCTCTCTTTCACTACATAGCAATTTCAGGGTTAAGGCCCATGGTATTCTACGTTTGAGTACTTGAGGAGGGCTTGCACTTTGGAGTTGTAACCCTCTAATGCTTTTTGGCTATGCTTTGTTCAGGTCTTTAAGTCTATCCTCTGCTTCTCAATGAGACATTCAAAACATTCGGGGCAGGTGTAGATATCATGTAAGGGCTAGAAAGCAAGGTCCAGAGCATCCTCGGGCCCCTTGATTCAGTGTTTGCATTTTTTCAGTCTATTTATTAAGAAATGGGACATTCCTACCTTCCTTGTGGACAGCTTGAGCCATCTGTTGCTAGAGCATTCCTTTTCTAATATTTAAAGACCATCAGTACAACTCTTTTCAAATAGAACAGGTTATTTCTACTGCCTAGTGGTGTCCATCAAAAGAGAGACTAATGGTTTCCTTGGCTTAGAAATGAAGGTAGACAGAATCCTATATTCTTATATATTACCATGACTATTATTAGGTTTCCCTAGAGTATCTATTTTTTAAAAATTCAAAAACAAAAAAAAGTCTATCAATAATGAATGAACCAACAGTTTTGTGTTCATGTTAAGAGCAATGTAAATTTTTAGGGAATGGATCAATCCGAAATTAATCATTATTGTGAAACACAAGAAGGGTTACTGTTTTCCACGTGGGGTGGGGGAAGGGGTGTATGTGCATTTTCCAGTTCACATTAGCATATTGGTGTATCACTGATGAATTCAGTGGCTTTACATTTTTTGTAACCTTACCTTTTGCTACTTTCCCTCTAAAATGGCCCCATTTTTTACGTATTATATCTATTTGGGGGATTCTTGATTTTATTCTTCTCTTTTTCCTGCATTTGGTTGCTCTCTGCTTTGATAATCTGAGAGGTAGTACAGTTTGGTAGCTAAGATTTATTACTGAGGCCCCTGCTCTGCAGGGAAAGCCATGGAAATTTACTAGTGGCCCTAAGTCCTACCAGCTCAGGGCTTAGTAATAACTCAAGAACAAAAACTCCATTTTCCTTAGTGGATTAAACATTTTGGTATCCCTTGTGTTCAAGATGTATAGAAGAACCAAGATGATTTTGTTCACATGTTCTTAATTCTGGCTATACAGAATTATATTGGAAGCCTTAAGAAAAAATACAGATGAACATGCCTCCCCTTTACCATGCAGTCAATCTGAGAATTGGAGTTACTGTTTAAGGTTCTTCAAGTGCATCATGTACAGCCTAAGTTGAGGACCACTCATGTCAGTTGGCACATCATTCTTTAATTTTGGCCCTGATTATTACAAAGCATTGCAGTTCCCTCTACTGAGTAACTCTTGTGATTTAGAAACTTCCATCACATTTCATCATGTTTGAGCTCATTCATGGGGTTATTTTGTCTCTTGTCTTCACATTCCTCTTTGCCCCTCTCATAGATCCCCCTTTAAAAACCACAAATCTCTTTGTGGAAAAGGCAATTAAGATGTTTATTTTTATTATTTTTTTTATTTTTACCTTTTTTAAGGTTGTATGGAGGAAACTTGGAGATGCTGCCGGTTCCTGTCCTGGAATTAGGCAACATTTGTCTGGAAACCAGTACAAAGGACCAATGTGAAAGGCACTCTTTCAAACAGGAGGTCACCACTGCCAGAGAGAGATAAAAGAAGAAAAAAGTGGGTTTCTGCACACCTGGACTCTTTGAATAACATGGAGTGATTGTACATTGCACATATTTTCCCTCTAACACCTTCAGTATGCTGTATGTCATGTCTCTGGTTTCCATGTCCACAGTAGCCCATCTCGAGTTAATTTAAAACAGCTTTGAAAATCACCATTTTGGTACCAATATTTTCATTAGAGTTAAAATGTTTTTGACTCCTAAGATCTAAGATTAGAAGAGTCCAGTAGGGCCTCAGTGGTTTTCATAGAGTTGACTCATTGCACAGAATGGTGGGAGTTTTCTACCATGGTATGTTGAGGAAGAGGTGGCTTCCAGCTTTCCAAATGTGAGAGTTGGGCACCTATTTCTTGTATTATAGTAAAAAAATTATGAGTTCCTGATGCATAATTAATTTGGATGTAAGGCAAGATTAGATTTCTGGGATTCTGTTTTGACTTTTGAGGTGCTAAAACTACCCCATAAATTCTCTACCAGCCAGAAGGGTAGCAAGATTTTTTTGTAGAGTGCTTATCAGACAGTACCATTTATTTCAAGTGATCAAGATAAATATAGCTTTTCTTTTAATCTTGCTATATTCATGAAGACACATCTTGGGGGCATATCTACTTCCATATTCATTCAATGTAGCCATTGATGTTAATATTAATTCCAATTAAAGAACAAGCAAACATAATTTTTCTAAGTGTTTCCAGCTGTGAGATGTCAATTTCTACAATTTAGTTTCTAGATCTGCTGTTATATTTAATAAACTTTATGTAAACTTTAAAATATTGCACTGCATTTATGAAAAAGCTTTCTTTGCCTAAAGCAGCTAACGTTTTATGAAACTGACGCATGTCTTTCATTATTGAGGCTAAAAGCTCTTGTTCAGATTGCTTGAGCTTTGAAAAAGAGGTGTGCTAGCTTTGCTTAGTTTCTTATTTTTGGTATATATATATATATATAAAATATTAGACTGTGTGTATTGGAAATGCTATGATAGGCATTTTGTGTTTTTCAAATGCAATGATAGTTTCTTGTATGAATGTGCAAGAGGCCTGTGACAGAATGCTAAGTTTTTATTGTAGTTTAAGATTATAAAAGTAGGAATGCAACAATTCCCAGTTTTTAGAGTTCTTCTCAATTACTCAGATTGGATTCATAGCAGATATTCATCATTGCTGTTGTTTTTATAATGGACTCATTACAGTATATTAATTGTCATTGGTCAAGGAATGTGAAGGTATTTCGTTATACTTTTTTAGATGTTACTATGATGAAAAAACAGCCCTCTGTTTTCAGAAAATATTTATGAATTAATTTACTATAGAATTAATTTACTATAGAATTATCTCTCTAATTATTGAAATTGGGTTACCAGTTAAGCTTACCTTTCTTTTGAAATGTTATATTATTACTCTGTAAAAGAAAATTGCTTGCTATATTTACACCTTCTCTCGTAGAAAAGCTTTCATCCTTAAATTGTTGTATTCCTATGCTCTGAAGACATTTAAAACAAGTTCTTGTGCCTGCAGTAGAGACTGCAGAAGCTAATACAAGGAACACTGGTCTTTTGACAAAATACTTGTGTAAATTTTGATACTGTATTAAAACTATTTTTTTAAAGTCCTGCATAAAATCGAGTATCACGTATGTGTTCATCTTAGCAATGGTAATAAATTATTTAATCTCAGTGTTTTTTCCTTCAAAATTTTTTTTCCTAAATTGAGTAGATTTCTAATAGTCAGTTGCTAAGTATCATAATGTTCCTAAATGATGGTATTAATGATGGCAATCCAGATGATTATCTTAAATCCCTCATTATGAGCATATTTAAAAACATGCCTTTGTTTTTTAATATTCAGGTTCCTCCATTCACACCATTCTCCATTATAATGTAGTTAAAAATTTAGAATGGTATTTAGGAATATTTAAAAATCAGTGTTATAAAACCTTTCACTTGTTAAATTCATATAGATTAAAATTAAATTCAATTATTGTTAAAGCAGTCATCGGGAGGGAAAATACTAAGGGGAAATACTGTAGAGTTAACATACATTAGTGGGGGAAGATGTAATATACATATATGACTAAGACATAAACTGAAAAACACACATTATACACATGCTCAGAGAACACACATGCTTCTGAGAAACCACTAATAAGACTCTGGAATAAAGCTTCCTACACTGAGCTTTAGACCCAACTTTAAATGACATACTAGATAGTCCAGGACCTGAGTCTTGCCATTGCCTGATATGTTTATCAATAAAAATGTGCAGCATCATTCTCTCATGTGACCAGTTTATGGTCTTATTTTCTCTGGAACAAAGGTTAATTTACACATCTTGGAAGAATATTTTTGCCAGCCTTGAAGCTGACAGACAATCAGAATCTAAGCTTTTTAAATGAATGCCTTTTAAGTTTCTAGCACATGCTCAAGGCATTATAGAAAATTCAGATCTTATGTGACATCTAGTAATACATCATTGGATGTGAGGGTATCATACATCACATTGGCGGGAGCCAATGTAAAGTATCTTTACTAAGTATGGCATTGAATAAAGGTTCTTTGGCTTAGCAAAGCAGACTTTGGGCCAGCAAGTTCAGCATTCAACACTATAATTAGCTCTGTGAGTTTGAACAACTTAATGTTGCTGAGCCTCTGTGTCCTGACATGCTGAAAGGAGACAACATCTATGGAAGTGTTTTAAGGCTCTTGAGAGCCTCCATAGTTCCAAAGCTCATGGTCTTGGCAATCCACAAGAAACAATGGCAAGTCTTCCAAGACATAGGAGCCAGCGATGAGCTGTGACAATGTTATTAGACCATTAGGCTGGGAGAGGGAACTACATCAACATGAAAGGTTTATTAAACACATAAAAAGATTCTAGCTGCATAGTTCGCACTTTCAAGCTCTGTTCTCAGCCTACTGCAGGCCTTATCGTGGTCAATCACAGATGGTAATTATGAAAATGGAGGAAAACAAAAAGATATTGATCTGATTCTCATAGGAATGGTATGTTTGAAAAAAATTCCACAACTACTTAATTCCATATTACTGTGAAAACATAGAATACAAGAATAAACATAGAAATAAGAATAAAGACTTTTACTTAAAATGGCAGAATATCTGCTGTAGCTCCCTCCTTTTGCCTTAAACTCTAAAAATGATTGAAAAGAGATTTAATAAATTTATAATCCCACTAGAAAACAACAAATAGTGTACTCTGGGGACCATCAATTAAGATAAATTCTTAAAAAATGATAGACACAGTATCCAGTTGAAAAATGAATTCATTATTCAAAATACATGAGGAAGGGTATTGTTGAACATGCAGAATGGCTTCAAGGATGCTCCAAACAAGACAGAGTTTGAACATGCAATGCCTGGGATCCTGGGGGGACTTACAGTAGCTATGCATTTTGACTCCTGCGTATGATCTCTCCCTCCTTGAATCAGGCAGAGAACAAAACATAATTTCTCCTAGGCCAGAGCAGAGAGTAAGGATATTTGAATTGGAGACACAGAGCAAAGTCTTCAGTTTCTTAACACCCAGAAGAGAAAGGATACTCTGTGTCCAGATCATTAGCTACTAACACAGCCTCCCTACAAGTTTGTCCCACCATCTCCCTTACACCTTAGACTCAACTATCTCACAAACCCAGCACCCTGACCTATTTCTTCAAGCAAGATGTATGGGAAACACAGGCGGTTCATGATGAAATTTCAATACTAAGGTATACAAATAGCACCCAACATTGGAGGGAAGCCACTCAACTTTGAATCAGAGGCACAAAAATTAAATCTGTACCAATGAAAATAATTAAGAGAACTTGAGAAGTAGGACCAGTATTCTCAAAAAAGATGGTAAATATTGCATTCATTATGAAGAATTTCACATCTTGGGAATACAATGTTAGTGTGAAAACTCAATATATTGGTTATACAGTGGAAAGGACACCGCTGAGAGCAATTTTGCAGGTTTGAAGCCAAGAAATTTTGCCAGAATTCAGAATTTAAAAATTCTGAATCTGAAAGTTAAGAGAAATGGCGACTATTGTTCCCACAGTGCTTTCTCTCTCACTTACTCTACCATTTCCCTTCATTCTTCCACCCTTCTCTTCCTAGTTTTTTTTTTTTTAAGTTTATTTTGAGAGCAAGGAAGAGAGAGGGGGTGGGGCAGAGCAAGTGCGGGAGAGAGAATCCTAAGCAGGCTCTGCCTCTGCACTATCAGCACAGAGCCCAACACAGGGCTCAAACCCATGAACTGTGAGTCATGACCTGAGCCAAAACCAAAAGTTGGACACTTAACTGACTGAGCCACCCAGGTGCCCCGCCGCAGTTGTTTTATAATTGTCCTATTTTAAGTTGTAATGTCAAAGGCTATCTCAAAACCATTTGGAAGGATAAAATACTAGTCTCACAAGATCCTCTCATTTTTACAGTAGTGCTTTTCTTTTTTTTTTTTTTTTAACGTTTCTTTATTTTTGAGACAGAGACAGAGCATGAATGGGGGAGGGTCAGAGAGAGAGAGAGGGAGACACAGAATCGGAAGCAGGCTCCAGGCTCTGAGCCATCAGCCCAGAGCCCGACGCGGGGCTCGAACTCACGGATCGTGAGATCGTGACCTGAGCTAAAGTCGGAGGCTTAACCAACTGAGCCACCCAGGCGCCCCACAGTAGTGCTTTTCATAGTTTTCATGCCCAAGTAATTATTTCATCTGTCTCATTACCACGAAGAATTTCCCTTTCCTATCCCAGGACTTTTAGTTTTCTAGATCCTGTTCTCAAGTGATAGCTTACAATATATAACATCATAACGGCCACAGCAACAGACTCATATGCTAAAAGCAGCAGAAAGTATCTGGAAGTGGCCTTTGAGTCTATGGATTTATTGTTGGATTTGGGCCAAGCTACGTAAGTTTAACATGGCATTTTAGATTAAAAAAAATGTTTTCCCATTGTAATAATCTGGGAAAGGAATGGGTTTCTGACAGACCAAATAAGTCTGTAGGGTATTCTTTTTATACCATCACCATTCCCCAGGCTAAGTCTAACTGTTGTGTTCAAATAATGAACACAATGATTGGTTACCAAGGATTAATTTTTCTTTTCCTAAGAAAGCCCTCCTTTGCTTTAGAAACATACCCCCCCACACACACACACACTGTTCAAGTGAATCTAGAGAAGCAATTTCCAGCTCCAGAGCTGCATTTTGATTAATGCCTAGACTCCAAGCTTGCCTTCATCGTCTCATTCTACTTGCTAATAATTGGCTCAAGAAGCCAGTCTTGAGCCAATCAACATATGGCATTCCTATGGTCCAGTTGTAGCAACTAGACCTAACAAGACTCATTTAAACTCTTGGAAGAAATTTTATTTCACGGGTAGAGAAGAGGTTTTTTCCTGTCTAGTGTTGGATGTGCTAAGGGTTTTCTGTTGCCTCCAGTCATATTGGGCATCATTAGAATAGTCATCCTGAGGAGAACACACACACGGAAAGGTAGAGTCAAGAGCATAGTGGAGAAAGGTGGCTGGAACATTGATTATACCTTGTCTGGAGTCCACTCGGAGTTTGGACTCTCAAGTAGATTCAATTTTTCCTTATTCTTATAAAATTGTTTGATTTGGGATTCTGCTACAGACTTAATAAAATTGTACACTTTATATGCCATGACTTGGATATATGGTCTCCTAATACAGCAAATTAGAGAATACAACAATGGCTTAGTTTTACTGAAATAAAGAGTGTGTCTAAACAACTTTAAACAGGCTTTAACTACTGTCACAAATAAAGAAGTTCTATTTTCTCTTAATGTGATAGAATAAAAAGAAATTAGCAAGAGGAGCTTCTTAGCCTTGGCATTCCTTTTACTTATTTTCCATCTATTTTTCCACTGTTCTCCAAACCTTTCCCATCCTCCAATTCATCTGGACAAAATGGTGAAATGGTTCTGAGGCGAAATCTCAGCAGCAAGGGAAGACTGCCCGGTCTTATATATCATGACTTTGAAATGTGCCCCCTGATCACTGTCTATTTGATGCAAGTATCCATACACGGTACTCAGTTTGTCTATTCCCCTAATAGTGGCAGCCTGGTTTGTATGACAATAGGAGAAAGGTTGGATTATGCCAGATACAGTGTCCACACAAACCAAGATAATTTAGAACCCTCACTTAGAGGAAGATAGTCAATGTAATCAATCTATCAATCCCTCACCAGTTGGGAACTCTGGTGGATGGACTCAGACTCTTTTGATAGTTACCTTGAGCATCATTTAGAACACACTGGACATGCTATTAGTCCATTAACCAAATCACTGTACTTCAACAGTAATCTGGCATCCTTGGTAACATGCCATCCCACCTAGCTGCTATGGTGGACACTTTCTATATGTATTTGCTGTATCTATTGAAATGTCAATTCCTAGGGCTCATACCTGGGCTGGGGCACCAATTTCCTGATTGCCAGTGAGTTTCAGTGCCTTATGAGCCAGGACATGGAAGGCAGTGAGGACTGCCTTAGGCTCTTACAGGCAACTCAAATGTCTTTCCGTATACCCTGACTCCACAAGGGCTTAATCACGATCATCCACCCCTTAGTTTCCCATTGTCCAAGCCACAGGGTTAATCACTTAGAATAGCCCAGCTATCAATGCAAAGGGTTAACAGCCAGGACTCATGAGTGATCATCAGCCAAACAGTTCTGAGTTCAGCCCACTGGCTGCTGTGGTCCATTCTGGTTTCCACCTAGATCGTGTCAGTATTAGGCAGAAGACTAACTGCATTCCATGAGGTCAGGTTGCCTCAACTGGAATCCATTTGTAGACATGTGTTGGAATTTGCCCTATTCCCTCTCTACAGGCCATGGGGGCCACATTAGAAATAGGTGTGTGGGCATTTACAGTGTCTAATAGCACTAGCATTTCTAAAGACAGTAAGCTGGCAAACATGGTGCTCCTCTGCTACAAACAGGCATGCCACATAGTCAAAGTGGGGTTTGAGCCATGGGAGAGGTGAGTGGATAAAATATATTCTCAACCCACACATTGATTGGAAGAGAACTTCCTACCTGTTCCTTCCTGAGTAGCTCTACTGGAGGAATGCACACTGCTAGGATGCATCTACAGATGTTACTCTATAGATGTACCAGGTTTCTGCCCCCTTCCAAAGCCAGGACCAAAACCCTAAGGGTACTCTTCTCTTTCTGTTGTCCTCTGCCACAGTACCTAACCCATACCTTTCAGAGTCATGGGTACATCTAACTCAGAGGGTAGCCCTGCTTGGGGGATACCCAGAACTTTAATCTACTTCTTAAGTATTTTTGCCTTCTCAAATGTGGCTTGCTTTGATCCCCAGTCCCACATGTGCTGTTACTTGATCAGACAGTATAAGGGTAAAACAGCACTGTGCCAAGTGGAAGACAGAAGTTATCCAAAGAAATCAGAGCCTACAGTCTTGCACCTTTTCTATGTCAGGGTTGGATAAGCGTGTACCTTATCAATATGTAAAAGATGAAATGAAATAGGATCGTTCATGGCAAGAGGTGTTTTTAAATGGAGCCAGGGGGTCCTTAAGGAGATGGGCCTTATGCAAGTCCTCACCAGGGAAACTATGAATTTTTGAAATGGGCCAAACCACAGTATTCCAAAGACTCCAGAATCTGCAACATCTGCACAATTCTACAATAGGAGACTTTGCTTAGTGACAGTCTTAGCAACAAATTATATTCAGTCAAGATTAGTTTTGTTTCATGAACATCAGACAAAATGCTTTATAAATAAGATATACAGGGATATCCAAGAAAAATGGAAGAGTAGAAAGATCTTGAGCTCACCTAGTTTCATAGACATAATGAAGCAACAACTGTATCTGTTACAGATCTTCCACAACCAGTCAAAAAGAGAAGGCCACATCAAAAGGGGTAGGAGGGACAGAGACATAGTCAGGAACCAAACCCCCAGTACAACTAATCAAGGGTTATACACACACACACACACACACATACATACACATACACATACACATACACACACACACACACCACACACCCTTGCAGGAACTAGTTCTAACACTATTTAACTTCCTAGCACCTCAGTGACCCTCTTGGGTATCTCCTTGCAGACCCATCCCACCCAAAAAGCCTGCCCAGACACGTGGGCTCAAAAACAGTTCATGCCCCACCAGGCCTGACAGACAGCCCTGGAGGGATGGCACCATTCCAAAGTGACACCTACCTTGGGGAGCAGGGGAGATAATCCCTCACATCAATATGCCTGAATTTCCTGTTGCTGAGCCTTCTAGCATGCTGTATAGGGAGAAAGCCCTGCCTTTTGGTGTACTACAGTTGTCCCAGGACAACAGCCTGTCCCAGGCTGAATTCCAGCCCTGCCCACCAGGAAGCTTACAGAGGCTGCAGCTAGTCTCTCAAAAGTTCAGCAATCAACCCTTGCCCAGTGTGCCCACAGCAAACAAAGAAGATCATTGCAGCCAGCTGGGCTGAGGGCCAGTCCACACCACGAGCATGTCCATAGGAATTGTGCTTAATCACAATAGGAGGGTGCCTACAGCATACCAATGGGCTATCTCTGGAGCATCTGGTCTTGGTAAACAAGGTGGGGTTTGCACTACAGGGCATTACAGGAGCTCTTCTATACCAGACCACTATTTTCAAGATCAGAGACATAACTATCTATCTAGTACACAGAAATAAGCACAGAGGATTAGGCAAAATAAAGAGACAGAGGAATATGTCCCAAATGAAATAAGACAAAAATCACAGGAAAAAACTAAATGAAATTGGGATAAGCAATATGCCTGATAAAAAGTTCAAAGTAATGGCCATAAAGATACTCCCCTGACTTGAGAAAAGAGTAGATAAACTCAGTAAGAAATCCAACAGGAGATAAAAATAAAAAAAAAAAAAAAAACAGTCAGAGAGGAAGAATACAACAAACGAAATGTAAAATACACTAAAGGGAATCAACAGCAGATTAGAGGATGCAGAAGAATGGATCAATGATTTGTAAGACAGGGTAATGAAACCAAGCTGAACAGGAAAAAGAAAAGTGAAAAATGACAAACAAAGTGACATCTGCATTATAGGGATCCCAGAAAAAGGAAATAGAAACAAGAGGGCAGAAAATTTACTTGAAGAAGTAATAGCTGAAAACTTCCCTAATCTGGAGAAAAGAATAGGCATCCAGGTCCAGGATTCAAAGAGCCAAGGTAAAGCCAAAAAGGTTCACACCAAGACACATAATTATTAAAATGGAAGAAAAAAATAATGACAAAGAGAGAATATTAAAAGCAGCAAGAGAAAATCAAACAGTTACATATAAGAGAAGAACCCCCCCACCCCCCACCATTAAGGCTATCAGCTAATTGTTCAGCAGAAAGTTTGCAGGCCAGAACAGAGTGGCATGATATATTCAAAGTGCTGAATGGAAAAAAAAAATCTACAACCAAGAATATGCCTACCAGCAAGGTTATCATTCAGAATTGAGGAGAGATAAAGAGTTTCTCAGACAAACAAAAGCTAAAGGAGTTCAGCACCACTAAGTCAGCCTTACAAGAAATGTTAAGGGAACTCTTTCAGTGAAAAGACAAGACCATAACTAGAAATAAGAAAAGGATAAAAGGAAAACATTTCCTATGTAAAATCAAACATGTAATAAAGGTAGGGCAATCCTAAGAGTTTAAAACACAAAAGCAGTAAAGTCAATGGCATCTATCACAACTAGTCAAAGAATACATCATATGACAAGATGTAAAATATGACATCATATACATAAATGTGGACAGGGGAATAAAAGTTTAGTGCTTTCACAATGTGTTTGACCTTAAACAACCATTAACTAATATAGACTGCAATAGATATACATAAAATGTGGAGAGGGAGGAAAAATTTAGTGTTTTTACGTTGTATTTGACCTTAAACAACCATCAACTAATATAGAGTGCAATACATACTAGATGTTACATATGAACCTAATGGTAACCACAAATCAAAAATCAACAATATACAAAAAATAAAGAGGAAGGAATCCAAGCATAGCACTAAAGAAAGCCATCAAACCAAAAGGGAAGAGTGCAAGAGAAGAAGAAAGTGACAGAGAACCACCAAAAAAACAACCAGAAAATAAGTAACAAAATGGCAATAGTACATCCTGATCAGTAATTACTTTAAGTGTAAATGGACTCAATGCTCCAATCAAAACACATAGGGTAACTGAATGGATACAAAAACAAGACCTAGAGAAGGCTGGGAAGATGGTGGAGTAGCAGGACCTTAAGCTCACCTTGTCCCATAGATACAAGTAGATAACACTCACATCAGTGTAAATAACCCAGAAAATGACCCAAAGCCTGGCAGTACAAACTCCACAACCAAAAAGCTAGAGAAGAGGATAGGAAGGACAGAGATACAGTCAGGAGCTAAAGGACCTGTGGGACCATCTGAAGTAGGGACAAAGACACAGGCACAAAGAAGAGAGAGAAATAGACCCTCACACCAGGGAGCCTGCAAGGGGAAGACAAATCCTCATAACATTTGCCTTTGAAAACTAGAAGTGGCAAATAGAAGTGTAAGTGAATTCTTACAACTAGTGGGACTTAAGCTGGGAATTTTAAAAATCAGTAGGCTCAGTTCTGAGGAGCCCAAAAGGCAAGAAGGAACTGAGTCCTTACCCTTAAAGAGACAGCATCACAAACAGCCATGGGAGATAGAGCATAGAAGCAGCAGTTTGGAAAGTGCTTGGGCATATGGGAGGGAGAATTATTTTCTAAACTTAGAGCCTATCTGGGAGGGGCAGAGTTCCCCGAGGGACTTCTGCAGGAAAAAAAGGAGCTAGCAGGTGCCATTTATCTTCTCACCACCCCCATCCCTGCCCCACCCAAGCATAAATACATGGACGCATGTAGGAACCAGTTGAGTGCCAACATTCAGTACCCAACATTGCTTAGACAAAGCCCTGCATTCCTGCACTTTAGGAGTCTGATATTAGGGCCTATTCACCAAAGAAAACTTCTCAAGAGGCAACATGAGGAAAATGCCCTGCAATTTGGTGCTAATGCATCCGTGGCAAACCACTGGTCTGACCAAACTGAAGCCCAAGGTGGCCCTGGAGTTGTCAACTAACACCACAGGGACCAAATACTGCCCACAACAGGTAAAGACAGCCACTGCAGACAACTGGCCTGAAAAATAAGGCAACGAAGACATAATAGCACAAGATACCAGCATACATAGGAGACACTCCCTGAAGTGCCAGGCCCTGGGGAATAGAGGACACTACATTGAAGGGCACAATAGGACCTCTTCTCCATAAGGCCATTACCATCAAGAACAAAAGAACTAGCAGACTTTCCTAACACAGAGAAGCAGGCACAGAGACTTAGGCAAAATTAGAAGACAGAAGAATTTGTTCCAAACGAAAGAAGAGGACAAAGCCATGTCAAGAGATCTAAGTGAAACAGACATAAGTAACATGCCTGATAGGGAATTTAAACCAATGATCACAAAGACAGTCACTGGATTTGAGGAAAGAGTTGAAAAAATGAATAAGATCCTTAATACAGAGATAAGGAGCAACATAAGAGAGATAAAGGGCTCAATAGACAAAATGAAAAACATGCCTGATGCAATAAACAGCTGGCTGGAAGAAGAGGAGGAATGAATTAATAACCTATAAGACAAAGTAATGGGAAATAATAAAGCTGAACAAAAGAGAGAAAAAGAATTATACAAAATGAGAATAGACATAGGGATCTCAATGACTCCATGACACATAATAACATTACCATTACATGAATCCTAGAAGAAGAAAGAGAAAAGAGGGTAGAAAATTTATTTGAAGAGATAATAGATAAAAACTCCCCTAATCTGGGGAAGGAAGCAGATATACTGATCCAAGAGGTACAGAGAGCCCCCAACAAAATCAAGAAAAGCAGATCCACGCCAAGACATATTATGATTAAAATGGCAAAATAGTGATAAAAATATTTAAGAGCACCAAGACAAAAGACGACAGTTACATAAAAGGGAAACGCCATAAGGCTGTCAATGGAATTTTTTTAAGCAGAAGGTTTTCAAGCAAGAAGGAAGTGGCATGATATATTCAAAGTGCTGAATAGGAAAAATTCTTTAGCCAAGAACCCTCTATCCAGCAAGGCTGTCATTCAAAATAGAAGGGGAGATAAAGAGTTTCCCGGACAAACAAAATCTAAAGGAATTCATGACTGCTAAACTAGCCCTGCAAGAAATATTACAGGGGACTTTTTGGGTGGGAAGGAAAGTACAAAAATGACAGTAGGAAAGTAGGAAGCACAAAAGCAGTCAAAATGAGTATTTTTATAAAGTATCAGCCAAGGAACTCACAAAATAAATGGATGTAAAATAAGACCTAAAACGTGGGAAGGAGAAAAGAATGAGTTCAAACATAAATGATCATCCATGTAAGAGGGAGGGGCCAAGATGGCAGAACAGCATGAAAGGGTTTTTTGCGTCTCTTGTCTCTGAAATATAGCCAGATCAACACAAACCATCCTGCCCACCTAGAAAACTGATCTGAGGATTAACACAACAATCTGCATAACCTGAACCACAGAATTCAGCAGATATCTGGCACAGAGAAGTGAACTGGGGCAGAGAGAAGCCACGGAGGGCAGGGAGATGTTTTTGCTTGTGGAGAGAGGATGGAGATGGGGGCGGGGAGAGTATGGGAAAGCATCCCCCTGCCTGAAAGCAGCTAGAGAGAAAAGAAAGAATACACAAGGGACTCAACAAAAAAAGGGAGAAAAGAGAAAGGAAAGGATTTAAATTCCATTAAGACTCTATAAACAAGGGGAGTGCAGAGTCTGAAACTCTGCAGCTCAATACCTGGCAGTGCTCTGTGGAAAGGGCGAATCCCCAAGAGCAGACAGTGAGGTTCAAGAGGTCCTCGGGCCACATGGGGAGAGGCAATTCCCTTCCTGGGAGGACATCTGGTGGAGGCTGTGTGGCCACCCCACAGGCAAAGGTCCCAGTGGACCCTGGAGAACAACCACATTCACTGGTGCTGGAACAAGGATGTTAAGTGGGAAGCCTGGTGCCAGACATGTGTTGTGATTTACCATAATCCCTGAAATGCTGCTGCTACACAATCATGTGAACTTTTTCTGGGGCAGACTGGCACCCAGCCACAGTCTCTGGGCATCAGCAGCAGCACGGTCCTGCGAACGTTCCTGGGGGTGGTCGGGCACATGGCCATTGCTCAGTGAGACTCTCCCCAAGAGAGTCAGAATGGGTCAAAGCTGCAGTCCCTCAGAAGTGAGGAGTTGGGAAACACGGCCACATCTGAGAAAAAACTCAAGAGGGAGATGCTGCCTGGAAACCTGACGGACTGGTCATGGACAGTAAAAGGGGAGTAGACGGAAGCCAGAGACAAAGGAGGGGTGAGTAATTACTGGTCAGGGAGAACAGAGTTCTGATACTAGAGACTGGGTAGCTGGGTGATGCCATTTTCATCCCTCCTGTACATGCGCATACACCCCTACAAGCACCACAACAATCCACCCCAGTAAGCTAAGCAGCGTCATCTAGTGGAGAACGGGACTGTTACCCTAAACCCCTCGCAGTTGGGCCAACGTTGCTCTTCAGGAACACCACACATCTCTCCATCTGCTTAGCTTATGGAGTATAAAGTGCTTCAGAGTTTGATGTCTAGGGGAAACCAATGTGATTTCAATCGTATTACAGTCTGTTCACTGGCCCATCTATTGAATTTTTTTTGCTTTTTCTTTTCTTATTCTTGAATACAGAAAGAGAAAAAAATCATTTTTATTCTCCATTTTTATTAAAAATATTTATTTTTTTCTCTATTCTATTTTTTACTATTTTTTTGTAAATTTTCAAATTCTGCTTTACTTCCATCTTTTCATTTTATTCTATTTCATTATTTTTTTCAGTATTTCAATTTTTTTTTTCATTTCTTATCTTTTCCTTTTTTCTCCAATCTATCAAGCTCCTTTCAACAACCAGACCAAAACACACCTAGAATGTAGCATCATTTAAGTTTTTTGTGTGTTTTTAATTTTTTAATTTTAATTTTTTAAAATTTTATTAATTCCTTTACTTCCTTCAGAATGACAAAATGAAGGAATTCACCCCAAAAGAAACAACAGGAAGAAATGACCGGCAGGACTTAATCAACAGAGATACAAGCAAGATGTCTGAACCAGAATTTAGAATTTAGAATAAGAACACTAGGTGGGGTTGAAAATAGGTTAGAGTCCCTTTCTACAGAGATAAAAGAAGTAAAACCTAGTCAGGATGAAATTAAACAATGCTATAATTTAACTGCAGTCTCAAATGGTGCCACAGCGGTAAGGATGGATGAGGCAGAGCAGCGAGTCAAAGATATACAGGACAAACTTATGGAGAATAATGAAGCCGACAAAAGAGGGAGACTAAGGCAAAAGAGCACAATTTACGAATTAGAGAAATCAGTGACTCATTAAAAAGGAATAACATCAGAATCATGGGTCCCAGAAGATGAAGAGAGAAAAATGGGTAGAAGGGTTATGTGAGCAAATCATAGTGGAAAACTTTCTTAACATGGGGAAAGACACAGCCGTTAAAATCCAGGAAGCACAGAGGACTCCCATTAGATTTAACAAAAACTGACCATCAACAAGGCATATCATAGTCAAATTTAAAAAACACTCATGCAAGGAAAGAATCATGAAAGCAGCAAGGGAAAAAAGTCCTTAACCTACAAGGGAAGACAGATCAGGTTTGCAGTAGACCTATTCACAGAAACGTGGCAGGCCAGAAAGGAATGACAGGATACATTTAATGTGTTGAATCAGAAAAATATGCAGCCAAGAATTCTTTATCCAGCAAGGCTGTCATTCAAAATAGAAGTAGAGATTAAAAGTTTCCCAAACAAAAATTAAGGGAGTCCATGACCAGTAAACCAGCCCTGCAAGAAACTTTAAGTGGGACTCTCTGAGGGGAGAAAAGACAGGGGGGAAAAAAGACCAAAAGCAACAAAGACTAGAAAGGACCAGAGAACACCACCAGAAATTACAACTCTATAGGCAACATAATGGCAATAATTTCCTCTTTCACTATTCACTCTAAATGTCAATGGACTAAGTGCTCCAATGAAAAGACGTAGGGTAACAGAATGGATAAGAAAACAAGATCCATCTATATGCTGTTTACCAGAGACCCAGTTTAGACCTAAAGACACCTTCAGATTGAAATAAAGGGGGTGGAGAACCATCTATCAGGCTAATGGTCACCAAAAGAAAGTAGGAGTAGCCATACTTATATCAGACAATCTAGAACTAAAAATAAAGACTAACAAGAGATGAAGGCTAACAAGACATGAATAAGGGCATTATATCATAATGAAGGGGTCTATCCATCAAGAAGACCTAACAATTGTAAACATTTATGTTCCAAATGTGGTGGAATGCAATTATATAAATCAGTTGATGACAAACATAAAGAAATTCATTGATAATAATACCCTAATAGTAGGGAACTTCAACACCCCACTCACAGCAATGGACAGATCATCTAAACAGAAAATCAACAAGGAAACAATGGCTTTGAATGACATACTGAACCAGATGGACTTAACAGATATATTCAAAACATTTCATTCTAAAACAGCAGAATACACATTCTTCTCCAGTGCACATGGAACGTTCTCTAGAATAGATCACATACTGGGACACAAATCAGCCCTCAACAAGTACGAAAAGATCGAGATCATACCGTGCATATTTTCAGACCACAACACTATGAAACTTGAAATCAGACACAAGAAAAAATTTGGAAAGGTAACAAATACTTGGAGACTGAAGAACATCCTACTAAAGAATGAATGGGCTAACCAAGAAGTTACAGAGGAAATTAAGAAGTACATGGAAGCCAATGAAAATGATAATACCACAGCCCCAAACCTCTGGGACACAGCAAAGGTGGTGGTAAGAGGGAAGTATATAGCAATCCAGGCCTTCCTAAAGAAGGATGAAAGATATCAGATGCACAACCTAAACTTACACCTAAGGAGCTGGAAAAAGAACAGCAAATACAACCCCAAACCAGAAGACAGGAAATAATAAAGATTAGAGCAGAAATTAATGCTATTCAAACAAACAAACAAAAAAGTAGAACAGATCAATGAAACCAGAAGCTGGTTCTTTGAAAGAATTAACAAAATTGATAAACCACTATCCAGTTTGATCAAAAAGAAAAAGGAAAGGACCCAAATAAATAAAATCAAGAATGAAAGAGGAGAGATCGCAAACAACACAACAGAAATAAAAACAATAATAAGAGGGGCGCCTGGGTGGCTCAGTCGGTTAAGTGGCCGACTTAGGCTCAGGTCATGATCTCGCGGTCAGTGAGTTTGAGCCCCACATCAGGCTCTGTGCTGACAGCTCAGAGCCTGGAGCCTGTTTCAGATTCTGTGTCTCCCTCTCTCTGACCCTCCCCCGTTCATGCTCTGTCTCTCTCTGTCTCAAAAATAAATAAACGTTAAAAAAATTAAAAAAAAAAACAATAATAAGAGAGTATTATGAGCAATTATATGCAATAACATGGGCAATCTGGAAGAAATAGACAAATTCCTAGAAACATATACACTACCAAAACTGAAACAGGAAGAAATAGAAAATTTGAACAGACCCATAACCAGTAAGGCAATCAAATTAGTAATCAAAAATCTCCCAAAAACAAGAGTCCAGTGCCAGATGGCTTTCCAGGGGAATTCTACCAAACATTTAAGAATACTTAACACCTATTCTCTTAAAGGTATTGCAAAAAATAGAAATGGAAGGAACACTTCCAAACTCTTTCTATGAAGACAGCATTACCTTGATTGCAAAACCAGACAGAGACCCCACTAAAAAGGAGAACTATAGAGCAATTTCTCTGATGAACATGGATGCAAAAATCCTCAACAAGATATTAGCCAACCGGATCCAACAATACATTAAGAAAATCATTCACCACGACCACGTGGGATTTATACCTGGGATGCAGGGCTGGTTCAATATCCATAAAACAATTAACGCGATTCATCACATCAATAAAAGAAAGGACAAGAACCATATGATCCTCTCAATAGATGCAGAGAAAGCACTTGACAAAATACAGCATCCTTTCTTGATAAAAACGCTCAAGAAAGTAGGGATAGAAGGAGCCTACCTCAAGATCATAAAGGCCATATATGAACGACCCAATCCTAATATCATCCTCAATGGGGAAAAACTGACAGCTTTCCCCCTAAGGTCAGGAACAAGACAGGGATGTCCACTCTCACCACTGTTATTCAACATAGTATTGGAAGACTTAGCCTCTGCAATCAGACAACACAAAGAAATAAAAGGCATCCAAATCGGCCAGGAGGAGGTCAAACTTTCACTCTTTGCAGATGACATGATACTCTATATGGAAAACCCAAAGGATTCTACCAAAAACTGCTAGAATTGATTCATGAATTCAGCAAAGTTGCAGGATATAAAATCAATGCACAGGACATCGGTTGGATTCTTATACACCAACAATGAAGCTACAGAGAGAGAAATCAAGGAATCGATCCCATTTGCAGTTGCACCAAAAACCATAAAATACCTGGGAATAAATCTAACCAAAGAGGTGAAAAACCTATACACTGAAAACTATAGAAAGCTTATGAAACAAATTGAAGAGGACACAAAAAAATGGAAACAGATTCCATGCTCCTGGATAGGAAGAACAAATATTGTTAAAATGTCGATACTACCCAAAGCAATCTACATATTCAGTGCAATCCCTATCAAAATAACACCAGCATTCTTCACAGAGCTAGAACAAATAATCCTAAAATTTGTGTGGAACCAGAAAAGAC
Organism: Panthera uncia; assembly: GCF_023721935.1. Lineage (NCBI taxonomy): Eukaryota > Metazoa > Chordata > Mammalia > Carnivora > Felidae > Panthera > Panthera uncia. Next base: position 73,186,924 of record NW_026057578.1, read on the forward strand.
CCTGAATAGCCACAGCAATCTTGAAAAAGGAAACCAAAGCTGGAGGCATCACACTCCCAGACTTCAAGCTGTATTACAAAATTGTAATCATCAAGACAGTATAGTACTGGCACAAAACCAGACACTCAGATCAATGGAACAGAATAGAGAACCCAGAAATGGACCCACACACGTATGGTCAACTAATCTTTGACAAAGCAGGAAAGAATATCCAATGGAATAAAGACAGTCTTTTCAGCAAGTGGTGCTGGGAAAACTGGACAGTGACATCCAGAAAGATGAACCTGGACCACTTTCTTACACCATATACAAAAATAAACCCAAAATGGATGAAATACCTAATGTTAAGACAGGAAGCCATCAAAATCCTCGAGGAGAAAGCTGGCATAAACCTCTTTGACCTTCACTGCAGCAGGTTCTTACTCATCTCCAGAGGCAAGAGAAACTAAAGCAAAAATGAGCTATTGACACCTCATTAAAATAAAAAGCTTTTGCACAGCAAAAGAAACAATCAGCAAAACCAAAGGCAACCAATGGAATGGGAGAAGATATTTACAAATGACCTATCAGATAAAGGGTTTGTAACCAAAATCTACAAGTAATCCAGTGAAGAAATGGGCAAAAGACATGAATAGACACTTCTCCAAAGAAGACATCCAGATGGCCAACTGACTCATGAAAAAAATGCTCAACATCTCTCATCATCAGGGGAATACAAACGAAAACCACAATGAGATACCACCTCCCATCTGTCAGAATGGCTAACATTAACAACTCAGGCAACAACAGATGTTGGCAAGGATGCAGAGAAACAGGATCTCTTTTGCACTGCTGGTGGGAATGCAGACTGGTGCAGCCACTCTGGAAAAGAGTATGGAGGTTCCTCAAAAATTAAAAATAGAACTACCATACGACTGAGAAAATGCACTATTAGGTATTTATCCGAGGGATACAGGTATGCTGTTTTGAAGGGACACATGCACCCCAATGTTTATAGCAGCAGTATCAACAATAGCCAAAGTATAACAAGAGCCCAAATGTCTATCAACGGATGAATGGATAAAGAAGAGGTGGTATGTACATACAATGGAGTATTACTTGGCAATCAAAAAGAATGAAATCTTGCCATTTGCAACTTACGGTAAGGGAAATTAGTCAGAGAAAAACAAATATCAGGGGCACCTGGGTGGCTCAGTCGGTTAGCATCCGACTTCAGCTCAGGTCATGATCTCACACTCTGTGAGTTCTAGCCCTGCATCGGGCTCTGTGCTGATAGCTCAGAGCCTGGAGCCTGCTTCAGATTCTGTGTCTCCCTCTCTCTCTGCCCCTCCCCTGCTCATGCTCTGTCTCTCTCTGTCTCAAAAATAATTAAAAATATTAAAAAAACTTTAAAAAAATAAAAAAGAAAAACAAATATCATATGACTTCACTCATATGAGGACTTTAAGATACAAAACAGATGAACATATGGGAAGGGTAGCAAAAATAATATAAAAACAGGGAGGGAGACAAAATATAAGTGACTCTTAAATATGGAGAACAAACAGAGGGTTACTTGGAGGGTGGATTGTGGGAGGGGGGATGGGCTAAATGGTTAAGGGGCATTAAAGAGTCTACTCCTGAAATCATTGTTGCACTATATGCTAACTAACTTCGATATAAATTTTAAAAATAAATACATCATTTTAAAAAAGAAAAAAATGATAACAATATAGACTGCTATATGCGGAAATTGTTGTATAGAAACCAAATGGTAACTGCAAAGCTAAAACCAGTAACTGATCTCAAACCATAAAGAGAAAGGAATCCAAGTATATCACCAAAAAAGCCAATAACCCATAAAAGAAGAAAGCAAGAGATGAAAGGATTGGAGAAGAACAAAAACAACCAAAACAACCACAAAACAAGAACGAAATGGCAATAAAAACATAGCTCTCAATAATTACAATGTAAATGGACTAAATGCTCCATTCAAAGGCACAGGGTGACTAAAAAGACTAACAAGAGAGAAAGAAGGATAATATATGCTAATAAAGGGGACAAGCCAACAAGAAATCATAAAATAGTAAGTATTTATGCACCAAATATGGAAGCACCAAAATACTTAAAGCAGTTAATAACAAACTCAAAGGAAGTAACTGATAGTAATACAGTAATAATACAAGAGTTTAACACTCTACTTATGTTGATGGGCAGATCATCCAAACAGAAACAACAAGGAAACAATGGCTTTGAATGACACAATGGACCAGATAGATTTAACAGATAGATCCACAACATTCTATCCTAAAACAGTAGAATACACATTCTTCTCAAGTGCACATGGAACATTCTCCAGAATAGAGATCACATATTAGGCCACAAGTCTCAACAAATTTAAAAAGATGGATGCCATTAGATACATCTTTTCCAACTATACCATTATGAAACACATAATAGACATCAACCACAGGAAAAAAAATCAGGAAAGAACACAAATACATGGAGGCTAAATAACATGCTAAAGAATGCATGATATATCAAGAAAGCAAAGAAGAAATAACAATTTACCTTGAGAGAAATGAAAATAAAACACAATGGTCCAAAATATTTGGGATGCAGCAAAAGGGGTTCTAAGAGGGAAGTTTTAAGCCATACAGGCCTATGTCAAGAAACAAGTAAAATCTCAAATAAACAACCTAACCTTATATGTAAAGAGACTAGAAAAACAAGAACAAACAAAACCCCAAATGAGTAGAAGAAAGAAGTAATAAAGGTAAGAGCAAAAACAAATGATACAGGAAGTAAAAAAAAATCATAGATCAATGAATCCAGTAGTTCTTTGAAAAAAATCAGTTATATTGATAAATTTCTAGCAAGACTTATCAAGAAAAAAAAGAAAAAGGACTCAAAATCACCTGTGAGAGAGGAGAAATAACAAGCAACATCAAAACACACACACACAAATACAATAGAATATTATGGAACGCTATATACCGACAATTAGACAACCTAGAAGAAATGGATAAATTCCTAGAAACATAACCTACCAAAACTGAAGAAGAAAGAAATAGAAAATTTGAACAGATTGATTGCTACCAATTAAATTAAATCAGTAATCAAAAAACTTCCAACAAGCAAAATTCCAGGAACAGGCGGCTTCACTTTACTGAAAGAAGAGTTGATACCTATTTTTCTCTAACTTTTCCAAAAAATAGAATAGGAAATAAAATTCCAATTTCATTGTATGAGGCCAGCATTACCCTGATACCAAAACCAGATAAACACATCACAAAAAAATAAATAAATAACTATAGGTCCTTATCTCTGATGAACACAGATGCAAAAATCCTCAACATAATATTAGCAAGCTGAATCCAACCATGTATTTAAAAAATCATTCACCCTGATGGTTCAATATTTGCAAATCAATCAACATGATAAATCACATCAATAAAAGATAGGAACCATATGATCATTTCAATATATGCAAAAAAAGCATTTGAGAAAGTGTAACATCCATTCATGATAAAACCCCTTAACAAAGTAAGTTTAGAGGGAACATACCTGAACATAATAAAGTCCATATATGAAAAACCTACAGCTAACATTATGTTCAATGTGGAAAAACAAAGCTTTTCTCTTAAGGTCAGGAACAAGACAAAGATGTCAAAGATTTCCATTCTCGCCACATTTATTTAACATAGTACCATAAGTCCTAGCCACAGCAATCAGATAACAAAAAGAAATCAAAGGCATCCAAATTGGTAAGGAAGAAATAAAACTTTCACTATTTGCAGATGACATAATGCTACATACAGAAAAACCTAAAGACACCATCAAAAAACTCCCAGAACTGATAAATGAATTCAGTAAAGTTACAAGATACAAAATCAGTGTACAGAAAATTGTTGCATTTCTATACACTAATAATGAAGCAACAGAAAGAGAAATTAAGAAAAAAATTCCATTTATAATTACATCAAAAAGAATAAAATACCTAGGGATAAACCTAACCAAAGGGGTGAAAAGATCTGTACTCTGAAAACTATAAAACACTGATGAAAGATATTGAAGATGACACAAAGAAATGGAGACATTCCATGCTCATGGATTGAAAGAACAAATATTGTTAAAATGTCTACACTGAGGTGCCTGGGTGGCTCAGTTGGTTAAGCGTCTGACTCTTATTGGCTTGGGCCATGATCTCGTGGTTGTGGGATAAAGCCCCACATCAGGCTCTGTGCTGAGCATGGAGCCTGCTTGGGATTCTCTCTCTCCCTCTCTCTCAAAAAAAAGTCTATATTACTCAAAGCAATCTACACATTTAATGCAATCCCTATCAAAACACCAACAGCATTTTTCACAGAACTAGAACAAACAATTCTAAAATCTGTATGAAACCACAAACAACACCAAATAGCCAAAGCAATTTTGGAAAAAAAAAAAAAAAAAGCCAGGCTGGAGGCATCACAATTCCAGACTTCAGGTTATATTACAAAGCCATGGTAACCAAAAGAGTATAAAACTGGCACAAAAATAGACACAGTGATCAATAGAACAGAATAGAAAACCCAGAAATAAATCCACAACTATATGGTTAATTAACCTTTGACAAAGCAGGAAAGAATATCCAATGGGAAAAGGATAGTCTGTTCAACAAATGGTGTTGGGAAAACTGAACAGCAACATGCAAAAGAAAGAAACTGAACTTATTATACCATACACAAAAATAAATTCAAATAGATTAAAGACCTATACATGAGACCTGAAACCACAAAAATCCTAGAAAAGAATACAGGCAGTAACCTTTTTGCCATTGGCTATAGCAACTTTTTCTAAATAGGTCTCTGGAGGAAAGGGAAACAAGCAAAGATAAACTATTTGGACTTCATCAAAACAAAAATCTTCTGCACAGCGAAGCAGACAACCAATAAAACTGAAAGGTAACCTATAGAATGGGAGAAAATATTTGCAAATGACATATCCAATAAAGGGTTAGTTTCCAAAATACATAAATAACTTATACAACTCAACAACCAAAAAACAAATAATCCAATTTAAAAATGGGCAGAAGATATGAACGGACATTTCTCCAAGGAGATCTTCACATGGCCAGACTCATGAAAAGATGTTCATCATCTTTTACTATCAGAGATATGCAAATCAGATCTACAATGGGATATCAGCTCATACCTGTCAGAATGGTTAAAATAAAAAAGATACAACAGGTGTTGCTAAGCATGTGGAGAAAAAGGAACCCTCATGGGAATGTGAACTGGTGCAGCCTCTGTGAAAAATGGTATGGAGTTTCCTCAAGAAGTTAAAATTAGAACTATCCTAGGATCCAGTAAGTGCTACTAGGTACTTAGCCCAAGGATATAAAAAAACTAATTCAAAGGGATACACGCACCCCTATGTGTATAGCAACAGTATTTACAATAGCCAAGATATGAATGCAGCCCAAGTGTCCATCAATTGATGAATGGATAAAGATGTGTGTGTGTGTGTGTGTGTGTGTGTGTGTGTATACATATATATGTATATACATATACACATATGTATATACACACACACACACACACACACACACACACAGGAATATTATACAGCCACAAAAAGAAATGAAATCTTGCCATTTGCAACAACATGGATGGAACTTGAAAGTACAATGTTCAGCAAAATAGCCAGAGAAAGACAAACATCCTATGATTTCATTCCCAAGTGAAATTTAAGAAACAAAACAAATGAGCAAAATGAAAAAAAAAGAGCAACAGAAAGGCAAACCAAGAAATAGACTCTTAACTACAGAGAACAAACTCATGGTTACCAGAGGGGAAGGGTACGGGGTTAGGTTAATTAAGTGATAGTGATTAAAGAGCGCACTTGTTGGGGTGCCTTGGTGGCTCAGCTGGTTAGGCTTCTGACTCTGGCTCAGGTCATGATCTCGAGGTTCATGGGTTCCAGCCCTTCGTTGGGGTCTGTGCTGATAGCTCGGGCCTGGAGCCTGCTTTGGATTCTGTCTCTCCCTCTCTCTCTTCCCCTCCCCCTGCTCATGCTCTGTCTCTCTTAAAAAATGAATAAACAATAAAAAAATTTTTTAAAAAGAACACACTTGTGATGAGCCCCAGGTGATGTATAGAATTGTTGAATCACTATATTGTACACCTGAAACTAATGGAACACTGGGGAAAAAAATGAAGTAAAAAGATAACATTATGCTTACACCAAGGAAAAAAAAAGTGAGTCAATCCCTTCATATTCAGCACGTAATCTAGTTCTTTGAAAAAAATTATGAAAAACAAGTCTTTGTCTTGCAAATCTCTGCAAAACCAGAAATGTAACTCTGAAAACAAATCTGACCCACCCATCTTCACTAATCTCAAAACCTCACCTTTTCTTCTCAAAAATGCTTATACATATTACAAATGATCAGGATATTGGAACAAAATTACCTTGTACTGAAGAGAAAAAAAATTTTAATAGCAATCATCCCAAGTCTTTTTTTAAAAGTGCATCTTTTTTCTTTGTTGCTTAACGCTATACATTATTTCATGTTTTTGAAATATAAACACAACCTACATCCACCTAAGACTGAAGTTAAAAAGGGGATGAGGAAGGAGAGGCCTTTTTAAAATACAAACTGATATGGGGCGCCTGGGTGGCTCAGTCGGTTAAGCCTCCGACTTTGGCTCAGGTCATGATCTCACAGTTTGTGAGTTCGAGCCCCGCGTCGGGCTCTGTGCTGACAGCTCAGAGCCTGGAGCCTGTTTCAGATTCTGTGTCTCCCTCTCTCTCTCTGACCCTCCCCCGTTCATGCTCTGTCTCTCTCTGTCTCAAAAGTAAATAAACGTTAAAAAAAAAATTTTAAAAAAAAATACAAACTGATAAAGGTATTCTTATTCCCAGGCTTACCACCTCTAATTAGAAGCCAATTTGTTTCAAAAATTCTCCCTGGAAAAACCTCAGATACTTTCCCCCTATGCCTTTATAATGCAAATTTTCTACCCTTATTTTCTCCAAGACCTAAGAGCCATTCTTTGAAATATGGACCTTAAGGTGTTAGAAAAAAGAGAAAGGTATTTGGAAATCAGATCTATAATGCTGTCTTCACAAATATTAGTTAAAATCAAAAGGCATAAAATTTTGGTTTGTATATGCCCGTGTGTTTAATGTACGCCCATATATGCCCATATATATGTTGTAAATGTAAGATTATTTTCTCTATTTCTATATGGTATTATCAAAATTCATTTGTACAAGAGCTCTACTTAGTTGATTTAAAGGCAAGCTGTAATAAGGATCAGGCATTCTAAAACTCTAAGAAACAAACCCAAATGTTTTTCAAGTTCATGTAATCTGAAAAACTATTCAATTTTAAAGCTAATTTAAGGTTGTTGGTTTAATTAAAATAGACATGTCTTCAAAGTTATCAGCCTTAAAATTAAAACTTAAATAAAACCTTTTACTTTGCCTAGGTTTAAAGTTACTAATGTTACTTTAATGTTTACAAAATGTTTAAAAGAAATATTAGCATGGGAAGATGACTGACTTTGAGGTCTCTTAAAGTTTTTATGGATAATCTAAGCATAATTGTTAAGAACAAGTAAATCAAACAGGCGTAGTAAGAAATAAATTTTTAGATAGATTTTTAAAACAGCTTTCCAAATCATTTTGGTAACCTAAAATCCTGAAGTTTTGCTAAGTGATGAGTTAGGTTGAATTAGGTTGAATTCATTGAGTATCTAGGTCATTTCTAAACAAGATAAATCATAAACTTTAACTATTTAACATAGGTTTACCTACTTTTGACTTCCTTATTACAGAGAAACTAAAGATAAAGCAAAAATTAACTATTGGGACTACATGAAAATAAAAGACTTCTGCACAGTGAAGGAAACAATCAACAAAACTTAAAGACAACCTACTAAGTAAGACATTTGCAAACGATGTATGTGATAAAGAGTTAATATCCTAAATATTTAAAGAACTTATAAAACTCAACAACCAAAAAACAAATCATCCAATTAATAAATGAGCAGAAGATATGAACAGACATTTCTCCAAAGAAGACATACAGATGGCCAGCAGACACATGAAAATGTGCTTAACATCACTCATCATCAGGGAGATACAAATGAAAACTACAGTGAGATATCACCTCACTCCTGTCAGAATGCCTAAAATCAACAACACAAGAAACAGCAAATATTGGAGAAGTTGTGAAGAAAATGAATCCTTGTGCACTGTTGGTGGAATGCAAACTGGTGCAGCCACTATTGGAAACAGTCTGGATGTTCCTCAGAAAATTAAAAATAGGATTACCCTATGATCCAGTAATTGTACTCCTGAGAATTTACTCAAAGAATACAAAAACACTAATTTGAAAGGATATATGCATCCCTATGTTTATTGCAGCATTTTTACAACAGCCATATTAGGGAAGCAGCCCAAGTATCTATAAATTGATAAATGGATAAAGAAGATGTAGTATATATATGTGGTATATGCATATATATATACATACATATATATATGTATGTATATATATATATATATATAAAATGGAATACTATTCAGCCACAAAAAGAATGAAATCTTGCCATTTGCAACAACATAAATGGAACTAGAGTATAATGGTAAGTGAAATAAGTCAGCCAGAGAAAGACAAATACCATACAATTTCACTCATATGTGGAATTGAAGAAACAAATGAACAGAGTGGGGAAAAAGAGTGATAAGCCAAAAAACAAACTCTTAACTACAGAGAACTGATAGTTACCAGAGGGGAGGTGGGGGAACGAATGGGTAAAATAGGTGATGGAGATTAAGAAGTGCACTTGTCATGATGAGCACTGGGTGACGTATGAAATTGTTGAAACACTATATTGTACACCCAAAACTAATATAACATTGTATGTTAACTGTACTGGAATTGAAGTTAAAAACAATTTAAAAAATACACTGGTGCGAAATAAGAATTCAGTTTTTCTGTTAAAAAAGTTTCCAGATTATTAGTTTCAGTTTACAAGAAATTATGAACAAAGCTTTTCTTATGTTTAATGTAATCTACCTAGGAAACAAGGATTCTGTGCTTTTTGTCTTTATCAGATCTTTGATTATTCAAAGAAACTTGAGTCTTCTTAATATTAAAAGAGCTAAGTTTCAGTCACAACTATATAACCTTTTGTTTTGCCTTTAAAATCCTTGACTGGCACTTTGGTTAAATATTTTTTCATAATAATCTGTGATCTGATTTAGCCAAATGTTCAAATCTTTCAATTTTTTTAAATAAACTTTCCAAAATCATGTTCTAAAATAAAACCTTTTGACCACAATATAACTGAAATATTCCAGAAGATCACTTGAGTATTTTGAAGATTGTTTCTCATAATTAAAGAGAGATATTAAAATAATTCTGCTTAGTTGTTATGCTAAATTACAAGGGAGGCATTGTTGAATAAGTGATACTAAACCCTCTTACATTATATTTCTGTAAGTGCAGTAAAATAAGTGTTCTAAAAATTGTATGCAACTCCTAGAAATCTGAGAGTTCCTGGTATGTTTCTATCTTATAAGTTGTGTCACAGAAATAACCAAATTTCTTTGTCAATTGCTTTGTGATGAATTCTAATCACATCTGTGTGGCCATTTTTAGTCTTTTATCATTTACAGATGGTTATACTTTCACTGAGATGCTTTACAACAGCTTTCTACAAATGTTTCCTCTTCAGTGAGACTTTTAGAAAGAGCTCCAAGTACAAGTTTGTGATAACCTTTAGATCATAAAACTAAAGTAGGTAAGAATTTCTAAAACTAGTGAAACAGTTAAATTCAAGCAGAACAAGAATTAGTAACATGAGTAACATCCTCCAAGGAGGAGGATTATAATTTTTATAACATTTTTGTTTGAAATATTGCTTATTTTTTTAATGTTTTGGTTTTCCAGATTTAAGAAAATGTTTTCTCTTAACTATGACTTACAGCAATTTGATAAAATATACCTTTGTGAATAGGTATATTCACAACTGATCTCTCCAAAATTCAGAAACTCTCAGTGAATATTCTTGTATTTTCACAACAATATATTTATTATATGTCAGTAAAAATCTCTTCTTATGACTGGACACAATTGAAAACATTAATTATATTATCAAGGCTTTGACACGAATGCCATATTTGAGGAGATATGACTAGACAGTTTTTAGGAACTAAGGTTGACTGTATGGAATCAATAAATCCTCTTGGAAAAACAACCTTATACCTTGCTTACAAGTGTTGGGGAGGAAGAACTTCCTTTACCCTTCAAGGTCCTTCTAGCTGGATAAAGAATCAAATTGACATGAGACAGATTAGCAGGAGAAAATCAAATTTAAGAGTGGACATATTGGGGAATCCACACATACATGGAAATTCCAAAGACAGTGAGGCAACATGATCCTATGTGAGATAAAGAGAGGGGTATGGGTTTGAGGATACAGAGAGGAGAAAGACCCTTAGCAAGAGAGGAAAGGAGATGTTTGGAAAACAAAGGTGCTCTATTATGCAGAGAAGTTTCTTAGGTCATGAGGACTCTGTTAATAGCTCTTTTCCTGGTACAAGCAGGCAGTTGAGGGGAGGTAAAGAGCTTTTCCTGATTCTGCTCCATTTGGATGCTTTTAACTCAAAATAATGTTCAAGCCAAAGTAGCCCATCTTAGGGTGGTCTGCCTTTGGTCCCTACACAGGGTTTCCTGGAACTTTATCAGAAGTGTAAAGGAGGTCTCTGCCTAGCAGGTGCAAGAACTTCAGGATATCTGGGGGACCTGAGAAGAAAGGAATTCATCCAAATATATCTGAAGCTGTTTCAAGCCTGACATCTAAAAATCTTCCTGACTGGCTAATGCTCAGAACTCCAAAACTGGTTTTTAAATTTAATCCAACTATTAACCATTGGTTTTCTTTTGTTTCCGTAGAAATACCTCGTATTTAATACCTGATTATTTGAACCACAAGCCTAAATTTGAGAATGCACTTGTATCACCACTTCCTGATGAACTTAATGGAACTTACCTATTGTGAGAACTAAAAGAATGGTTCAATGAGACAGAACAATCTACCAACTCAAACTTCCAGGAAAGTTGGGGCCAAAGGCAGGCCACCTAAAACGTGCCACTTTGGTGTATTATTTGAAGTAAAAGTACTTAAGATACAGTCTGTGCAGGAAGGACATCAGACCCTTCTCTATACCCACTGAAAACAGAAAATAAGTTTCCCTCCCTGTACCACCAGGAGGTAAAGAGACATCCTTATCACCAAACAAAGGGAATTCAGGGTCCAGAAGGCTGTACAAGCAATACTTGTTACTTTTTACTAATTTACTGCCACAGCCCAAATTCTGTTCAGAATTTCTTGGCAATTGAAGCTCCTAACATTAAATTCTTTGTCCTGTTGATTCTTTACAGTTTTATTGACACTGTCTAAAAAAGTATAAAAACTGTCTCCTTGGTCATCTCTTTAGGTCTCAGTTTCATTATTGGACATCTATATGCACACAGTAAACCTTTGGGTTTTTCTCCTGTTAATCAGTCTCATTTAAATTTAATTTTTCATCCAGCTGGAAGACTTTGAAGGGTAAAGAAAGACTATTTTCCTCCTTACACGCACTTTGGAGAAAAATCATTTCTTGGCATGCTCCAGGGAGATGAAAACATCAGATTTTGTCTACTGAAAAGACATCACCACAAAGTTGCCTTATAACACTAATGGAAAGGACCCTACCGGGTACTCTTAACTAACCCTTATGCAGCTAAACTCAAAGGCATGGATTCATATTTCTCATTTAAAGAAAGCTCCATCCCTATACTGGGCATCAGAACCTATTACAGACCTAAAACTCAAACTGACCCAGAGTTGAAGCAGAGGACATGTTGGTAGACACCTTTCCCAAAACAATGGACCAGCCCTGTGTATTTCCATATTGTTTTTTAGAAGAATAACTTATTGTCTTTATAACCCTTTTTCCGTATCTTACTGGGAAAGCTCTTTAGTCAGCTTTTCTCTGAATAAATAGGATGTCAATGGTTACAAGTATTCTTGTACTCCTTTTAGACCTCTTTGCCTGAAATGAAGAATGCCAAGAATGGGTTTGTGCTTTGCATTTTAACTTGGAGAGCACCCTAAGATTCTTAGGGAAATTAGTCATTAAGAACTGTTGATGGATCTGAGTTTGTCCTAATCAGTATCCTAATACTTTTTGCTACATTATACATATGAGGCCTCCTTAATTGATAAAGCCTTATGGTATTAGAAGAACTTACTACTTTCCTATTGGTTATTTGCCCCATGAACTGAATCTAATACTTTTTGTTGCTCTGTCCTGCCTGGAACTCCTCTTAGCCAACATATCTTTTTCCTCAAGTTTTTCTTACAATGGCCTCTGTTGTTAGGACTAATTTTAGTCACTGGATTAACAATTTTTCATGTGACCCTCATTACTCATGGTTAAACCTTATTATATCCTTTTGTCCCTACCCTGCAAAAACTTTGATTTTACAAACCTAAATGTTGGATTTGTGCAAGAGAAAAATCATATTTATGGAATGCCTGAATAATAGGTTGGCCTCAATCCCTAGAGGGATGGAAAATTTAGCCATCAAAAATGTAAGATTCTCCTTTGCTGTTGTCAGAAGGATTTTCCCCCTTCAAGCTCCTTCTTATTGGACTAAGAATCAAATTGCCAGGAGACAGATTAACCGGAGAAAATAAAATTTAATACATATAGAGAATCCATACAGACATGGAAATTCCAAAGGCAGGCAAAATGAGGTATGTCATTGTAAACTAAGGGGATAAGGGCCTGAGACTTTGAAGAGAAGGAATAAAATTTCCAGGCAATAAGAAAAGAAGATGTTGGGTAATTCGGTACTTGTCTTGCTATACAGATGGGTCACTCAGATAAAATTTGTCTCTGGTAATAATTATAATTCTGAGAAAGACCCCCAATGGGGACTCTTCTATGGAGTTAAGGGAGGGATACAAAGTTTCTCTTGAGACAGCAGAGTCCTCATTGCCTTTAATGAGCTCAAAATAATCCCAATGTCAAAGGTGACCTACCCTGTGCCCCCACAGTTCCCTTCTATGAAACTTCCCTGAAGTTTCTCATATCAAAATTTAAACCAGGGGGCGCCTGGGTGGCGCAGTCGGTTAAGCGTCCGACTTCAGCCAGGTCACGATCTCACGGTCCGTGAGTTCGAGCCCCGCGTCAGGCTCTGGGCTGATGGCTCAGAGCCTGGAGCCTGTTTCCGATTCTGTGTCTCCCTCTCTCTCTGTCCCTCCCCCGTTCATGCTCTGTCTCTCTCTGTCCCAAAAATAAATAAACGTTGAAAAAAAAAAATTTAAAAAAAAAAAAATTTAAACCAGGAGCTTGGTTCAGTAAGATGAAACAGTGTTGACAATACTTCAGTTTAGTTTGATCTCCTTTCAGGTGTATTTTCAAGTAATCAGGTATTAAATAAGATATATTTCTATGGAAACAAAGCAATGGTTTATGACTGGCTCAAATTATAAACTAGTTTGAGTTCTCAGGGGAGCCAGTCAAGAAGCTTGTAGAGGTCAAGCCTAAAGCATCTTCAGCTACAGTGAGGGCACACAGTGGCAATCTGATCTTTCTTATTTATAGTTCAAGGTCTCTGGTGATCTTTGAGTGGCCTACAGAGCAATAAGCCCAAAGATGGCCTATACTAAGCTATCATGGTGATTTCTCTCAAGTTTATATTACTTAGTACTCATTTCGCAGGGCTTCAGAAAAAAAGGGCAGTTTTAGTTCTCAGATGATTCCAAGTCAGAAATGTAGGAGAAAAATTTTAAACGTTAGTATTGGGAGTTGTAGCCAGGCATCAGAAAACACTAGAAGAAATTAGGATCCAGTCTAGTTTATAAGAAACAGTACTAAAATGTAATACTGACAAAAGGTGTTACATTTTCTCCCTAAAATCATCCTCATTTCTACCCAAAATAGCCAGATTAATTGTTTGCAAAATAAGTCTAGTCTCAAAAGAAACACTTTGATTATTTGAGCCCAGCAAGAAGAGCAATTGATCGTATAGGCTCTTTCAAACCTGCTCTGCTGGAACTTTTCATAAGGAATCTCTAGACTGAACTTTTTAATAGCCTCTCAAGGCCAAAATCCAAGCCAAATACTTGCCATAAATTCATTTTGTCTCAAGGTCCCTCATATCTCGAGGTTCTTGCACCTGCCAGGAACTGACCTTCTTTATGCACCAAATAAGGCTGCTGGAAACCCTGTAAGAAAGGCATCAGACTGATATTTCCAAAAGGATTTATCAGCTTCATAAAGTCAACCTTAGTTCCTTCAAGCTGTCTGGCCATATCTGAGTCTATACAGGTCTCTCTCAAATAGGACATTGTAATCAAAACTTTGATAATGTTTTCAGTTGTGTCCTGTCATAAGGAAAACCAATTCTTATTGAACTTATACAAATATACTACCATAAAAATCTAAGAATATTCAGTTTCTGAATTCTGGAGGGCTCAGAACGATTTCAATTTATTCACAAAGGTGTATTTTAACCAAATTGCTTAAAAGAAGTTAGCTTAAAAGAAGATGTTCTTGAATCTGGAAAAACAAGTTTGTTTAAGTCTGCCAGGTTTCAAACAGCATAAAAACTAGAATTATCCTCTTTAGTTTATTAAGTCCCATGTTATTAATTGTTGTTTTGTTTGAATCCAGTTTTTCCACTACTTCTGGAAAAAAAATTTTTTTACCTAATTTTTATAATTTTAATGCTTATTTTGAGAGAGAGAGAGAACATGCACAGAGGGAGGGATGTAGAGGTGGAGAGGGAAGGGGAGAGAGGGAGGGAGGGAGGCAGAGGGAGAGAGAATGAATCACAAGCAGACTGCTGTCAGTGCAGAGCCTGATGCAGGGATCAAACCCACAAACTGAAATCATGACCCGAGCTGAAATCAAGAGCCAGAAGGCGCTTAATGGAGCCACCCAGGTGCCCCAAGTTTTATATTTTTAATGTTATCAGAAACCTGTGCTGTTTTTTTTTCCTGAGTATCACTGAAGCACATTTGTAAAAAACTTTTAAACAGCTTTTAGAACATGTTTCATTTAGTTTCCCATGAAATTTTTAAAAAAAGTTTTATGTTCATTTATTTTTGAGAGAGAGACAGAGAATGAGCAGGGAAGGGGCTGAAAGAGAGGAGACACAGAATCAGAAGCAGGTTGCAAGCTCTGAGCTGTCAGCACAGAGCCAGACATGGGGCTTGAACTCACAAACTGTGATATCATGACCTGGGTTCAATTTGGAAACTTAACCAACTGAGCTACCTAGGTGCCCCTATCATGAAATTTTTGAAATGTTTCATAGGCCCTTTGGAACACATTAGACTGTGGTCAAAAGACTTTTAGAATTTTGGAAAACAGTTAAAAGTATTAGAAGTTTTGGAACATTTGATTAAATTGATTACAGATTATGAAATAATTTTCCATTTAACCAAAGTGACAGTAAAAGATATCAAAGGCAAATACAGAAGGTTGCATAGTTGTAAGCAAACTTTAGTTCTTTTAATATTAAGACTCAGGGTTTTTTTGTTTGTTTTTTAAATAACCAAATACCTGACAAATAGGAAGTTTTGGAAAAACATAGAATCCTTTTTTTTTTGTTGTCAGATAACTTAAAAGGTAAAGAAAAATTTTTGTTTAGAATATCTTAAAAGCATATCACTAGTTCAAGTTTGTTCTTTTAACAAAAACAATTTTATACCAGTGTACTTTTGATATTAAAACTCATTTACTTAAATTTTTCCCAATCTTAGCCAGTACTAATCACACATAAGATTTCTTTCAAAATATATTTTCTCCATAAACCTTCTAAAACTTTTTTTACATTCAGATTTTGTTCTAAGTTTTCCTTCTTTAAATAATCAGTCTCATTTTGGGACCAAAAATTTTTTTTTGATCCTCAAAAATATATTCCTCATACTTTCTTGCCATAAACTCTTAACTTTACTTGCATAGAGTTTTATTATTTTCAGTAATCTTAACTACATTTATTAGATTTCTTAATGCTTAGAGACTCTTATTTTCTAAAGAAAACCAAATAAACAATTGTCAACTATATGTCATCAGAATTCTTTAGATTAGCAAATATACAAATATATTCACAACTGTAGAACCATGTCCTTTTTCATAGTAAACCTGTTTTATGGGACATTGAAAGAATGTACTAGCAGACACAGATTTATCTTTAGTTTTTCTGTAGTAAGATGAAAGTAGATAAACTTATGTTGAGATAAAATAATGAAACATTCAGTCTTTATTTAGAAAGGAGATAGTTATTTAGTGAATTTAACCTTACTGATTTTTAACTCAGCAAAACTTTACAGTTTGAATTTTGGAAGCCATTTAAAAGTTTGCCTATGAACCTTTTTGTTTTATTTGTTTGTTCTTAATTATGTTTACACTACCCACAAACCTATTGGACATTAAGCAGTCTAACATTCTAAATTTTTTCCTGACAAATTTTACAAGAGATAACCTGAACTTGTTTGAATTTCTGTAAACATATGCTGAATAAGTTTTATATTTAATGCTGATAACCCTAAAACATGTCTATTTTAATTAAATCCACAACCTTCAATTAGCTTTAATGCTGAGTTCTCAGATCACATGAACTTGAAAAACATTTAGGTTGTTTTCATCTTTCTGAATTTTAGAATACCCAAACTTTACAAGTAACCTTGCCCTCAAACCAACTAAATAAAACTCTTTTCCAAATTAATTTTAGCAACACCATCTGGAGGTAGAGAAAAATCACACTTACAATGTATGTACATGGACACACAGACAAATACACGGGCACAATGCTAACAAAATCTTAGAGCTTTGGTTTAATTTGTGGAGATGACATTGCAGGCTCCATTTTCCAATACCGTTTTTTTCCCCTGATGAAAAACTTCTAAATTTTGCATTTCAAGAAATGGTTCTTAGGTCCTAGAGAAGATAGGGGAGGGGTAGAAAATTTACATCACAAGGCACAGAGAGAGTATCTAAGTTTTCTCCAAGGTGCCTAACTGGACAAATCTACCTCTTATCAGAGGTGCTCCAGCCTGGGCACAAGAGTCCTTTTAGCAATTTGTATTTTAATAAGGCCTCTTCCCACCTTTTTTTCTTCCATCAGCCTCAGGTAATTGTGGGCGATTTCAAAGGCGAGGTTTATAATTTCAAGGGACAGATAAAGAATGTAAAAAAAAAAAAAATCCCTCTAGGGAGTCAGGGTAATTTCTATTTAAAATTCATCCTTTTCCCCTTAAATAGGACAATTTTGTTCCAGTATCCTGATCTTTTATGATATCCGCAAACATTTTGAGAGGAATAGGTGAGATTTCGAGATTAGTAAAGATAGGTGGGCTTTGGATTAGTTTCTAGAGTTGTATTTCTGGTTGTGTAGGGATTTTTAAGAAAAAGACTGTTGTTTCTATTTCCCCAAAGACCAGGATTACAGCCTGAATATTAAGGGGCAGGTCTTTTTAAACTAAATCTGCTTCTTTATAGCGGGGGAGATTTTTTACCTAAAATGAGAATCAAAAAGATTTGTACCTTTGTCAGGTTTATATAAAGCATTTTAACAAAAGACATTTTTTTTTGGTTATACAATTCAAACTTGGCTTCTGTTACCCCATGAATACTGGTCTTCCACTGATCATTTTTGTAGGAAGGCCCAAGAGAAATTTTGGTCACCTATTTCTGCTGTGAAGGGAAGATTGTGAATACAGTCAAATAATATCTCTGCAAATCTTATAGGAAAAGGCAAGATGAGGCTAGATTTTAAGAAGGGGATTTTACATTGGATATGGACATTTTTTATCTTAAGTTTAATTTCTGTTCTTTTATCTTGTCAAGGGAGTCCCTAAGGCTAGCTATAGTACTAATAAGACAATTTAGAGCTCTTTATAAAAATATATATTTTAAATACTGCCAATTTAAAGGATCCATTATTTGGCCATTGAAGAATAGGATCTTATTAATTTCAATAGTAACTCAAACCATTAAGTCTTTTAATGACTTAACCAAAACCACAAGAAGTATCCAGAGAGAGCATAGATGATGCAGCCCCATGATCCAAAAGTTTACTTCCAAAACTAGTCTAAGTGTTAGAGGTAGTTAGGTTCTCCCAGGACACCATGAAGCCGGCAAAGAAGAAGTCAGGGCCAGTCATTGGGAAAGTCAGAGGTCTGTCCTGGCAGCACTCTCAAACAGAGCCACAAGAAGCCAGATCAAACCACACAGGCACAAGATGGCTGACAAAGTAGTCCAGAAATCCCTGACCAAATAAGGGGGGGAAAGGCATGAAACCCTGCTTCTAAGAAATTACCACCCCAAGTAGTGAATATTCCATCCCCTAGTTAACAACTGTCAATAAAAGATAGAAACTCAAAACCCAGGGCATGGAGGTTGTTCTCTCTCTTGCTCTCACACTCTCAAGATGTGAGAATAGGCAAGGTTGAGAGAGTGTACTTTTCATTTTAATAAACTTTCCTGCTTGTGTTATTTATCCATTGTGTTTTGTTGGTCCTTGAATTCTTTATCTTGATGAATCCAAGGGCTTTTGCCAACATCTTTGGGATGGGCTAGGTTGAGGCCTCAGGGCCAAAGATATCCCCAGTTCACATGGCAACATATGAAAAGCAAAGGCCCTTTTTGTACAGGCAGTAAGGATGATGCAGTGAAAATGGAGGTCTGGTCAGTGAAAATGTCAGACACCTTCAGTCTCACCCACCTGCTAATGCTGTACACCAGGCAAGTGATAGTTTCCAGCACTAACAGGCAATGAAAGTTCCTAAGGGCTGGGACTTCTCATGACAATCTCTTGATAACTAGTATGGCTAGACTCAGACCTCCATTCTATTCAACTGGCCACCAAGGTACACCCCAGTAAGTACCCTCTCCAGATGGTGCAGACCAGAGAGATTATTTTCAGTAGTCACAAAACCAAGCTCTTAGAACATGAGTGAGACGAAAAGAAAAATCTTATCTGGTATATGCACATTAACAGCTTTATCGAAGCCTTGCATCTCTCGGAGCTAAACCAATACCGAGAAGGATGTCCTGTGGGGTTGGGGATTGTGTGTTGCTTCACAGTGTCTTTCTATGCACGAAAGTTTTCTTAAGGTTGGCAGATGACCTCGTGTCAATCTAATCCATTCCATGTCCAACTTACCCTAACTAACTGGAGTTAGTTGGCAAGTTCTCTAACACCTTTTAAGTGTTCAACCAGTGCTCACCAGTTTTGTGGCATTGGCTTCCAAGAGGTCCATTATCTCCTATGCACATTATCACAGACCTAGAAGACACAAAGAAAAACAAAGACCATCTCTGGAAGAAAATGGACCAGTGGCCAGAGAGTACTCTACCATATTTAACCATAGTCTTTAAGCCCGAGGAACTAGTTCCACAAATATTTTCTCCTGCTAACCTAACTTTAGCGAAAAAGACTCTCAACACTGTCACTCCATCAAACTCCACACAGATTGAGGGACACTGACTTGGTAAGAAATCTTACCTTCTGCTAGCTGTATGTCAGATGCCCCAAGGATCTCTCAGTTGTGGCAGTGTCCAGTGGGTTAAAGTATCTTAACAGTCAGGAAGAATTTCCTGTCCCCTTCTAGGTCCTTCTACTGGACTAAGAATAAAATTGGCCTAAGACAATTAACAGGAGAAAATCTAATTTCCCGTGTACAGGGAATCCACACGGACATGGAGATTCCAAAGATAGTCAGGCAAAATGAAATATACATACGTCATCCTGAACTAAGGAAAGGGAGTAGGAGTCTAGGACTTTGAAGGTAAGGAATACAACTCTCAGATGATAAGAAAAACAGATGTGTGGTAACTAGGTGTTTGTTCTGCCATACAAATGGGTAATCCATAAAATTTATCTCTGGTAATAGCCACTATTCTGTGGAATACCCCCAATTTAGATTCTTCTTGTATGTAGTTAAGAGGGGACAAAAAGTTTCTCTTGGGCCTACAGAGTGAATCGCCTTCAACTCAAAATAATCTTCACGTCAAAGTGGCTCATCTTGGAGTGGCCTGTCCTTGTCCCCTAGTCTTTGAAAATACTTACCAACTTCTGTCTGGAAAACATGCCTCAGATATAATTGCCTTCCACTGGGTTACCCTTGCTTATAAGAGTACCTCTCAAATCTGGACATTGACTAATGATCTTTCCTCATGTTTTAAAAATAAAAATGGCATTGGTAGGACATTAGGTTATCTTCCCTTGAACAGTTGGTTTTTATAGAACTCAGATGATCATGAATTCACTGCACATCGAAGTCTACACAACTACTATGTAGTTTCTTTTAACATATCCTTATGGTGGAGAAATGAAATTTATAAAGGAACTAGATATTGGGAAGCAGATGTGCTCCCCTTAATGGACAATAGGGAGAATTAATCAGAAATCTGAAAAATGGTAGCAGCTTAATTCCACTTAACTTTTTCCTGGAAACAGCCCATATCTTACTCCAAATCTGACTCCCAAGAATCAAACTCATTTATTACTTCAAGTACATAGAAATAGAAGATGCTCTTACAATCACTCACATGATTCTGATAAATCTTATTATGTACTATGAGGATGATTACATTTTTGATCATGACATTTCTTTCTTTGAAACTGATATAAGAGTGGTCAGAAGAACCCACTTATGCCTTGTTCCCCAAAGGTTCTGGTATTTCTATTGGGATTTCTGTGCACCAATATTTACTCCAATCTTTCTATTATATGGAAAAAGTGTGTTGGGGTTGCCCCTGATGCCATCATTAGAAAGACTCTTCCTTCTACTGCTCATATACAAAATAGGAGATCCTTCTCTTATTAATCCAAAAGGCTTTGGAAAAGCTGCAAAGGTTATACTTTTGGATGGATGTCAACCATAACCCAACTGTAGACAGAAAGGGCCTTGATCATGCCCCCGCCCAAGACTTCTCTCCTTGGATTGGAGTATCAAACTTGGAAAAGGCAATATACAACCTATCCATAATTATGGCTGCCACATTTAGTGTTTCTGTTCAACCATTTGAGTAACAACAAACTCAAATTGATAGCATGGCAGAAGTTGTCTTATAAAATTTGTCTTAAAAAATAGAAGTGCACTTGTTATCATAATGGCCCAACAAAGATATACTTGTTCCCCTTTAGAAGAATTCTGTTTTTGGCCACTCAAGTGGCTCAGTTGATTAGGTTTCTGACTCCTGATTTGGCTCAGGTCATGATCTTACCATTTGTAGGATCAAGCCCCACATGGGTCTCTATGCTGACAGCATGGAGCCTGCTTGGCATTCTCTCTCTCCCTCTCTCTGCCACTCCCCTGCTCTTTCTCGCTCTCAAATTAAATAAAATTTAAAAAAAAGAATGTTGTTTTTAATGTTAATCTGGCAAAATAACACAAGAACTAAAAACTGTAATGGATATTATCAACCTATTAGCTGTGGCAAAGCACATGCCAGGATTTGGAGATTACTTCCACCTTTTTAGTTGATTATCATCAGGAATAGGATCATGATTAAGAAGGATGGCACAAACTGGTTTATTACTATTAATCTTTTTTTTAATGTTTATTTATTTTAAGCCCAATGTGGGGCTCAATCCACAAACTGTGAGATCATGACCGGAGCTGAAATCAAGAGTCAGACAGGGGCGCCTGGGTGGCGCAGTCGGTTAAGCGTCCGACTTCAGCTCAGGTCACGATCTCGCGGTCCGTGAGTTCGAGCCCCGCGTCAGGCTCTGGGCTGATGGCTCGGAGCCTGGAGCCTGTTTCCGATTCTGTGTCTCTCTCTCTCTCTGCCCCTCCCCCGTTCATGCTCTGTCTCTCTCTGTCCCAAAAATAAATTTAAAAAAACGTTGAAAAAAAAATTAAAAAAAAAAAAAAAAGAGTCAGACACAACAAACTGAGCCAGCCAGGAGTCCCTACTACTATTAATCTTAATATGTATTGTTAGGTTAATAAAAGGCTTACTAAAAGTTGTAATTACTGCTGTAACTCCCCCAACTGCACACATTATGTTTACACAGATGACCAAATTAAACGCTTTTCATCAGGATGGATTTATGAACCAAAAGAATTGAAGGAATTAGCAGTTGGCTTTTTCCCCCAAGACTCCCCCTGCCCCACCCCTGACCCCCACCAAGGGACTAAATGGACTGGAGCTGGTAAGGAAACCATTCTGGCCTCAAAGAATTGAGGTGTTCTCCAGGAAATCATAAGCAAAGAGGAAAAATATGTGAAAAGAGTTGCCAATGACTCCATTTTTTACTTTGGGCCAAATCTTATTAAAATGCAAAGTATGAATTTGTACTGGCTTCGCCAACTTGCCAGCAATTGACAGGAGGTTTTACTTCCTTAGATCTGCTCTATCACACTGAAATCTACTGAGTCTTTAGATATTTAATAATCAAACATTCTTAACACCCTAGATTGATGCCTGTTGTCCA
This sequence comes from Panthera uncia, assembly GCF_023721935.1. Classification (NCBI taxonomy): domain Eukaryota; kingdom Metazoa; phylum Chordata; class Mammalia; order Carnivora; family Felidae; genus Panthera; species Panthera uncia. The sequence goes on from NW_026057578.1 coordinate 73,209,410, forward strand.
CAGTGTTTTTAGATTATTGCTAATTGCTCTCATGTTCATCACCTTGCTAAGAAAGATCTGATTATGGTCACTCCATGATTTGATTCACCTAAACCTCCAGGCAGCTTAACAAAGCCCCAGATGAGGACACTTCCAAAGAACCATTTTCTGACTACCACCTTGTTGCTCAATGTGGTCTGACTCTAATGACAGTGACTCTTTAAAACAAACCATTCAATGTTTAAAAATCCTCCTGATGTGGGATAGGACTTCCTTGGACAGGTCCATTCCAGTGACATGGGACTAAATAAGTACTTGATCAGACGTTTTCCAAGAAAGATCTTGATCAAAAGGGGGAGATGTGAAAGGTGATAGTTGGGGTCATTTATGTCATGGGGTTTTAAAATGGAGCCAGGACTGAGGGTTGCTGGAAGGGAGGTAGGTGGGCAGATGGGCATTAAGGAGGTCACTTGTTGGAATGAGGGCTGGTTGTTATATATAAGTGATGAATCACTGGGTTCTACTCCTGAAACCAATACAACACTGTATGTTAACTAACTTGAATTTAAATAATTTTTAAATGGAGCTAGAAGACCACTAAGAAGATGAACTTTATGCAGATCTTCACCAGAGGAACCATGATCTTTCAAACCGAGCCAAACTGCAAATATTCCAAGGACACAGCCTAAACACAAAGCAACTTGCTACAGTAGGAGACTTTGCTTAGTGATAGTCTTAGCAACCAATTATATTCAATCAAGATTAGTTTTCTGCCACCAATACCAATCCAAATTCTTTGTAAATAATATACAACATAGCATTCCCTTTTGTATTTAAGAACCCTTGACTTTTTTTTTCCCCCAGCGTGAGGCAGGGGGAGGACTATTTGGATTATTGTCCAAAATCTGTGTTCCCTGAATTACAATTCTGAGACCCCAAAATAAATGCTTTATTATAGCTCTGCCTCTTTTCTTGGTCAACAAATTACAGCTTCTGGAACAATGCACATCTTATCCAACCTAATGACTCCCCAAAACGTGAAGATAGTGCCTGGGCATTGAATTTTCTGTGGGTTCAATGCCCACCCCCTTCCTCACATATATTTCCAGCAAAAGGCCAGGTTGTGTATCCAGGTTTGGTTTGTGTGGCTATGGGATATTGGGTGGGAAATGGGATTTCTCTGACAGTGTAGAAGGACAAGAAAATGACCACACATCCTTCCTGAAGGCAGTGTCTGTAGGGTGCTGGGGTGAGGAGAGGGGAATTCAAGGTACTCATTCCTTATGGATTGGATTATTCTAGCCTGCAGAGAAGTTTGACCCTTGAAGGGGAACTCTCTGGGCATGTGAGATCCTGGCCTTTTGCTGGAACTTGGCTTCTGTATCCTTAAGTTCAGCAGGCATATATTCTCTCATCACAAATGGTGTCTGCATTGGGGGTTGCCTGCTAGCTGGGGTTGTTGTTATTGTTGCTGCTCTTGCTTTCCTTTGCATCAGGGGTGGGACAGCATGTCACATTTTATCTGTTTCACCATCAACACAACATCCTCCTGTTCACTCTCCTCACTTTCCCAGGGGCTCCACCTCTCTGCATCCCAATCAGTCTTTGTCACAAGCACTCAGACCTTAATCTGGGGCAGCTTGAGCACCCTCCTCGTTCTACAAAATGGCATGCGAAGGTCTCCAAGTTATCCTGCTCTCCTACCTTGTCTAGTAGCCCCAAAGGAAAGTAGCGGACGTATGCAAGTCCTTCTCTAACCTCAGCTCTTCTTCTAGCTTTCCAACCCAAGCTTCAGCCTCCTGCCCACAGGAAAGCCCAGCTCGCTGCAGCTTCCCTTAGTTTCCAGCCCAGCTCTCTTAGTTTCCCTTCCCTGCACAGTACTCTCTCTGCTTTCCTCACACTAGCACATTAGACCAGCTGGCATTTTTGAGACATTCCTGTACTCATGTGGGGATCCATAAGCATCTAGTGTACCAGCCATCCCTCCCTACACAGAGGTCAAAAGCCAACTCAGGATTTCCCTCCGAGACCCCTTTTTCCCCCAAGACCCATTCCTCTGATTTCTTTGCCAGGTCCCTAGTTGTTTGTCTGCAGTCTCTGAAAATCCCTGAGTGAAATCTGAAACTGGCTTCACACACAGAAAGACAGAAGAAAGGCGCAGGACACTTCAAACTGTTAAGTGGCAATTTTAATAAGCAAGAGTACTTACAAGGCTTGTCCTGGGTGGCTGCAGACTAGGTAGATCTTCACACCTGCCTGCTCGACTCTTAGGATTTTATAAAGAGGCCTTAACTGGGCGAGTCACGCGTTCCATCCAGATGCTCTCAATAGCACATTTCTCTCTCAAAGCTACAGTACTTGAAAATGGATCCAACTGTGGGAACAGTGCTGGGGGGCTGCGGAGGAGCCTCCAATTGCCAGGTTCAGCTCTGGTATCAACCAGAGGTCACATCCTCTCCTTGACCTCCTCCAATACTTACTGTATTATTTAAAATTGCGGCATCTTCCTTATATCTTGATATCTTGTTTTTCTTCAATCTTGACTCTCTTCTATAGGAGTTTTAGAGGTTAATTTATCAACATTTATAAGTAATCCTGCTTCAGAGTTTGATTGGAATTGAGTTGGGTTGATCTAGCCATCTAAAATAGAGCATTACGTTTCCCCACCCATGACTCCTTGATTTCATTTAGATTTGTTTATATCTTTTCATAATGCTTTGCAGTTTTATTCATGAAGGTCTTACACATCTTTTGTTGCATCTATTCCTAGATGCCCTACAGTTTTTGTTGATTTTATGGATGAGATGTTCATTTCTATTACATTTTTTTCTAGGTGGTTATTACAGAGGTATGAGAGCACCGTTTATTTTCCTCTGTTGATCTTTTAGAAAGTAGCCCTGGAGAATGCTTAATTTGTGTATCCTGTTGAATTTCCATTGTAGACAGTCATGTGATTATATGATAAGTATTACATGATAAGTGTGTTTTTCCCATTCTAATTCTTATAGCTGTTCTTTATAAACATAGTGGTTAAGAGCACAGTCTTGAAATTACACTGCCTGAGCGCCAACTCCTTATTAGCCTTAGTGACCTTGAGCTTCCTACTTCAGTATTCTCACCTGTATAATGGAGATAATAATGTCTGATTCGTGTATTTTTTTTTGAAGATTATATGAGTTATTTGTAAAATGCTGGAAACTGTGCTCCACAAGTAAGTTTGCAATAAATAATGCTATTATCATTACTATTCTTGTTGTTATAGCTAAAGCATACAGGATCGTGTAGAAATGGAAGATGCTATCACTGGCATCACTGTAGTTTCTGAAAAAGAAAAAGTGCTGTAAGCTAACATCATGTCTTGCAAAGTAAGAGCTTCAAATTCCATGGCTAATTTAAGTATTGGATGAGATCTAAAATCTTTTCCTAACAAAACTTATTGGTTTTCTAACAAAAGCTCACCTGTGGGCATCACTTAATCACATAATCAAAAGACAAATGGTAGGTTGTCCATCAGTAGCTATAAGAAAAGATCAATTTATCCACCTGCTCATTTGGTTTCCAAAAAACGGGGAGCTTTCTTCAATGCACAGTCAGTCAGTATAGAAATTTGCTTTTCAATCACTAGTCAGTATAATCAAATTTTTCTCTCATCTAGCTCTAAACAAAAGTCTGGCTGAGAAAATTTACACTTAAGAAAAATAAAATATTCTCTATTTTTGGTAATTTTAAACTGTTAGTAAGACAAATTAGATCACCAGAACTTGCCATATAAGCTTGGTTCATAGAATCACCTTCACTCCATTGCATTAAATAATTAACCAAGTATGGTTTTGTGAAATGACAATGTGTTAGCTATAAAAATGTTACCAACCATAATGTCCACTGATCAAATAGGATCTCTTATATACAATCTCAGATGAAAAATTCAGTCTAAAATTTATAATTGGAAGATGCTTCTGTCTCATATAATGAATTAGTTAAAGATTTTTCCCCCTCTCTTATTTGGTGTGTTTAAACTTACCTTTTGTCTGCCTGTCAAGAAGTCTAGATTCAAGTTTAGAAGTTCAGTCATATAACATTAATCACCACTGTTAGCATCTTTGAGTTCTTATTTTTTTCTCATCCTTATTTTCCTCTCCTGATTTATTAATGTCTATTAACCTTTCCAGTGTCTTCTTTTTTAAGCTCATTGACTATTTTTGACAGAACTGTAGTATAAATTCAAGAATTTAAAAACTTAAACATCAGGCTGCCTTTATCAAATGACCATCAAGCCACAGGAGCAGCATTAAGGAACTTCCAAATCAACCACAATGAAAGCAAATCAAAAATAGGACAGCACTGCTAAGAACTATAGGATTTTATTTCCTTTTTACATTTGCTTCTACGAACAAACATTTCATCTGAAGTTTGGAACACGCAAATTATATATTTTTAATACAATTAATTTGCATTTATACTTGAATAAAGATTTGATTACTGAGTTAAAAATTAACTGAGTTGTCTTTTCTTTTAGTGGGTAAAGTCAAGCATAGTCTTCATTCTTTTCTCAGCTGGACAGCTATTTCTAAGATGTTAGCGTGAGGCTTTTATAAAGAATATGTCTTCACAGACAATATACAATGACTTTTTCCTCCCTAATACTGTTCAACTTGCAGCAGGGACCCTAATTTCTTTTATCTTAGCAAAGTTTCTTTGGCTTCCAAAGGAAGATGGTGCAAGTTGGAGCCAAGATCCCATGATTAATGAATACATCTTTTTCCATGTGACAGCTCAAAAATGGCATTTATATTGCATGAAGTGTATTCATTTCACAGAGGAGGAAGAGGACTTGAAAAAAGATTTAAAAAACAAAGAATTCAAATTGGCTTAGTTTAGTAGTTAAAATTCTAGACAGACTAGTGGAGAGAACTGACTGTGATTTTTTTTTTCCATGTGTCCTTCTCTTCTGTATTCTTTGCCTTAAAATTATTCAGGAAACCCACTTGCAGCAATATGGTGTCATTAAATGACTGAGAACACACACCAAGAGATTGTCAGGTCCTTTTCTGTCCAATGAAGAGCTCCCTGTGTGTCAGTTAATGTACAGGTTTTCTCTCCTGTATTTACTGCTCTAATGACCTGAACCATTTGCTGAGGCCTCGCTCAGCAGACATGAGCAGCAGCAGTGGTGACTTGGGGCTCTCACCATGTGTTATGTCTTGCCGATGTTGTCCAAATAATCAGATATTCTGAACATCCTTTAGTTTATTGTAGCTATAAGGATGGAACCTAAGGGGAAGAATGACTAGAATAATTTTGGTACCCAGTGTGATTGGGTAGCTGCTTGGCTCCTATCTTGATACTGTCTTCTCTTTCAAGGAAAGTGATCAGAATAGACAATATAAAGAATGCTGAGAAGGTTGAAAACTGACAAGCATATTCCTAAGGCCTTCTATTTTTCAGTAATAACTCTTGTGTGTCTATCTTATTTCACTGAATCTACTTTTTTAAAAGGGCATTGTTTCCTTTAAAAAACTTACATGTCATTAATTCTCATTAATTAATATTGACCCTCTTGGTTTGTTCATTTATAATTCAGCATGTATTTGAATCTATGTGCCGCAAACTAGGTTAGACATAGGAATGCAGCAGTAGGGACAACCCAGTCCCCCCATTAAGCAGTTTGTACACTAGTAGAAAGATAGATTTTGACTAAGCGATTGCCCATGTGTTGAGTAATGTGAAGTAGAAGTGCAAAGTGCAATGAAAGCTTACAGCAAAATGTTTTAGGTTAAGCATCCCAGAAGCAGACTCTAAGCTAAGAATTATTGTATAAGGGAAGTGCTCTGCAGGGTAACCAGGAATTAAATGAAGGAGGCATGAGAAGAAGGGAGAAGAAAACAAGCAAGGGCATAATTTCTGGAGGTACCTTTAGCCTAATGCTGCAGGGGAATTCTGGAGTATAAATCACACCTTAGAGTGTGTCCTGAGCCAAGGCAGGTAAGCTGGGCTTTCATCCTGCCACACCATCTGTCCCTTGTGAAGGAGCAGATATGGAGCAAGGGTGCAGGCATGGTGAGGGGGACAATGTAAAGTCCAGATACTTCTAGCTTTCTGCACAAGTGACGCTGGGAGCCCAAGGAGAGCAGGCCAAAGAAGTGTCACAGGTATAGCCCACTGGAGGTGAAATTGCATAAAAGCTGGGAGGTGGGCAGACAGAAATGATAAAGGGATCCAAACAGGATCTGGGTATAACATGAACAATTTCCATTAGTGTTGCATCCTCTGCATTGTTCTGATCATTTGCATCTAACATTTAAGTCACAGCTTTTTCGTGATGGTGGTCATCATAATTTCTAGGGAAAAATTTACAAGAATTAACAGAATGAGCTACCACCCTTATGGCTGCAGTAGGTCCCAAGACTGTGGTTGATTTTCATTATCTTTTTCCTCAATCACCTATTTTAAATTCCTCTCAATCTTAGCTAGTATTTCTGCTAGTCCAGGTGGCTTACCAGGTGATATGACCTGGATTTTCACCTTTCCTTTTCAGTTTTGGAAATTTTTATTGTCCTATTCTCAAGCACAGAGATTCTTTCCTCAGCTGTATCAAGTTTACTAATGAACCCATCAAAGGTATTCTTCATTTCTGTTACAGTGTTTTTGATAACTAGTATTTATTTTTTATTCTTTTATAGAATTCCATATCTCTGTGTTCACATTATCCATCTTTTCTTGTATGTTTTCTACTTTTTGCATTAAATCCCTTAGCGTGCTAATCATTGTTTGTTTTTTAATTCCTGGTCTAGTACTTCTAACATTCCTGTCCTTTCTGGCTGGTTCTAATGTTTGTTCAGTCTCTTCAAACTGTTGTTGTTGTTTTTCTTTTAGTATGTCTTGTAATTCTTTTTTTGTTGTTGAAAGCTGAACATGATGTACTAGATAAAAAGCCTTTAGTAATGTAGTAGTGAGGTGTGAGGGGGAGGGTAAGCAGCCTAAGGTCTATGAATAGGTCTCAGACTTACAGTGAACCTGAGCCTCCGACTATGAATTTTACCAGTGCTTCTCAACATAGTTCTTTCCTTAGGTGAGACAGAATAGCTAGAGGGAGTAGTTGGGTATTCCCCTTCCTCCAATAGACTGTGCTGTGATAAAACCCCAGCAGGTTAGGCTCTAGTGAAATAGTTTTCCCTAAAGGCAAGCCTTATTAAGAGCAGAATGCTCTGGTGTATTTAAAAATGTTCCCTTTCTCCTTCCCTGCTGAAAGCACAAAGGGATTTTTCTCTGATGTTTACTGTGAGGACCTGGTAAGTTCCTGGAAGTAAAACTCACACAAGTGTGTGGGTGCCCCATGACTGGGTCCCCTGAAGTTTTAAACTCAAACTTGCCTGCCCTGAGGCTCCAGCAATTCATCAATTGCAGGTCAGGTTTTCTTACACTGGCACTGGTTCCCACAGTGCTTCTGCTCATGGATTTCTTCTCCAGTGAGTTGTGATTCTGTGTATTCATCTGTCTGTATCCCCAATTTTGAGTGCATCTCTTTGCCCTGTGACCTTGCGTCTCTAGTGGATATAAGAAGAGTTGTTGATTTTTCAGCTGGTTTAGCTTTTTACTTGTAATGGAGTGCTGATTTCTGAGCTTCTTACATGCCAGATAAGAAACCAGAAGCCCAATCTCCACTTTTTATTAGACTTCTTGCTCCATTGAAATCTACTCTTTGGCTACGTGTTGTACATGTGATGACATCTCCATCCTGCTGGTTGCTTATGCCAAGACCCTCAGGCCTGTCTTTGACTTCTCTTTCTTTTTTCTTTGCCTCAACCTATCAGCAAATCCCATAGCATTACCTTTAAACGTATCTATTATCCCAGCACATATTGTTTCCACAGCTACTTGTCTGATCTGTGCCACCATGTCCTCACACCTGAACATGTCAGCAGCTTTGCATCTGACCTTCCTTGGAGACTTGTCCTTTCTGTTGTCACCACAGAGCAGCCAGAGTGAAGCCATTATGACTTAAGTTAGATCACATCACTCTTTGCTTCAAAAACGTCCAAAGGCCTTCTCTCCTCCTAAGAGTAAAATCCAAACCACTTGTGGGGGCTTGCAAGTCCCCCCATTATCTTCTGACCCTTTCTTCTATTCCTTGTCCCCTCGCCCACTCCATTATAGGAGCACCAGCCTTCTTTCTCTTTCTTGAGCTCCGGAGATATAATTCTACCTTAGGGCACTTGCACTAGATGTCTCCGAGAGTGCTCCTTTCTATGGCATTCCCCCTGCTAACTTCTTTGAGTCCTTTGATTCTTTCCTCAAAGGTCACCACGATGAGGCCTCTCCTCCCCACCCTGTGTACAATTGCAACTGCATCCACTCTTGTTCCACTTTTCTGTGCCCCATTTTATTACTTTGATCATAGCGCTAATCATCTTTTTTGCATACTAACCTACCATTTACTTTTTATTTACTAGGTTGTATATAAAATATAAGCTCATGAACTCAACAGTCTTTTCCTGTTTGTGTCCTGAGTGCCCAAAACAGTGCCTGGAATGTGATAGGTGCCTAATAGGTGGGGTTTTTTGATGAACAAATTAATTATTGTGGTCTCCAAGTAGATTTTTTAAAATATCAACTGCAAAATAACAGTTAAAATTAACATAGCAGACAAAAGAGCAAGGTGTGTCCAAAAGAAGTCAATGGAACTGGAGTTAGATAAAACCTTTCCAGTGACCAAAAGCAAAGAAACTAAACTGATAAGAATAGAAACAAAATCCTATATAACCAATAAACAACAACAAGGCACAACAAAACTCCATCCATCGTCGTGCTGCCATAGTGTTTTATCACTATAGCTGTTGATTTACATTGTAAATTCTCCTATAGAAAATATTTCCATGGCAAGATGTTCACTTTCTAGCTTATGATATAAACCTATAAAAACAACATCAGAATTACTCCCAGACCACAGAAAAACATAACAAATAAAATTTTCTAGCATACAGGTGATTATATATATATATATATATTACTATAAAAAAGAAAGTAATCTGTATACAGCTATACATTCTACTCATTTTAAATTTAAGCCATTTAGGGGCACCTGGGTGGCTCAGTTAGTTAAGCGTCCAACTTTGGCTCAGGTCACGATCTCACAACTCGTGAGTTCGAGCCCCGTATGGAGCTCTGTGCTGACAGCTCAGAGTCTGGAGCCTGCTTCAGATTCTGTGTTTCCCTCTCTCTCTGTCTCTCCCCACTTGTGCTCTGTCTCTCAGTCTCTCTCTCTCTAAAAAATAAACATTAAAAAAAGAAAATACATTAAAATTAAATAATTTGTAGCAAAGAAGGAACAAATTAATAAGTACTAATGCTTTTAAAAATGCTATAATCGGGGCACCTGGGTGGCTCGGTTGGGCGTCTGACTTCAGCTCAGGTCATGATCTCACAGTCTGTGAGTTCAAGCCCGCGTCATGCTCTGTGCTGACGGCTCAGAGCCTGGAGCCTGCTTCAGATTCTGTGTCTCCCTCTCTCTCTGCCCCTCCCCTGCTCATGCTCTGTCTCTCTCTGTCTCAAAAATAAATAAAAACATGAAAAAAATTTTTAAATGCTACAATCTATTTTTTCTATCAGCATTTGAAATTAAATACTCATAGCATACTGACACTTTATATGCACATGTTAACTGATTATGTCGGTTCTGATTTCCTACAGAAAGATTTCAATCCTGAGTGAAAGATCAATGGCATCCAGCAGGGATTGTCTTTAATTATCATTTCTTTCACAGTCTAAAGGGACTGTTCTGACTACAGAAGCAACTAACATTTTATTTTGACAGTTATTCAAATTATAATAAAGAATACGAGGCTCTTACATGATACATTCACGGTTTTAGAGAAGCAATCCATTGAGAAATGCATTTTGTGTAGCTTCATTCGAATTCAGAGGGTCCTCTACAAAAGAGGAAAAAAGGGGAGTTATTAGAAGATACGCAAGTCTTTTTATTTTTAAAGTGGTGCTTTTGGTCTTTGATCATATTGGATAACAGTTATATCATACATCTCTTCACATAGCAGTCTTCTTACCTGGAATGAACCACTTCTTTTTTCACAGCTAAGTCAAGCATTCTTCATTTTCAATTCCCCTTCCAAAGTTGTGCAAACAGCAAATAATATTATTATTATTTCTGGTGTGTGTATACACACATGTGTGTGTGTGTTGTGACTATTGTGAAGGCTCTTGTGTGTCTCTCCTTCTATAGGACCAACTCTGAAATTTTTCCTGGAAGTCTAGCAGATCACGTCAGTTATTTCATGATGAAAAACCCCAATACCACTTCTCAAATTTCTCATTTAATGTACCAAAGCTCTGTGGGGTTTAGGATTAAATGAGGTAGGCTTTGGCACCTCATTTAAGAGAAGGGTTTATTCTTTCCCCCTTCTCCCCCCTTTCAACAGTCACTACCATGGAATTGGAGTGGATCGCAGCTGGGGCTGCAGACAAAATTGAGTAGGAGATACCACACTATGCTTAAGATTTGCTTAATGTGCAAAGCTTGCCTTTTCCCCTTAGAAATGACATTCTTTTTTTTAAGTTCGTTTATTTATTTTGAGAGAGAGATAGAGAGAGAGCACACGAGCAGGGGAGGGTCAGAGAGAGGGGGAGAGAGACAGAATCCCAAACAGCTCTGCACCAGCAGCATAGAGCCTGTCGTGTGCTCAAACTCAGGAACCATGAGATCGTGACCTGAGCTGAAACCGAGTCTGATGCTTAACCAATTAAGCCACCCAGGTGCGCCTAGAACTGACATTCTTAAACTAAGTCTGTGGGCCCTGCCTGGGTCTGAACACATTGCAGTGGATATCTGAGCCTTGTGAATTTGTAAAAAGAATTTTGTGAATTTAACGTGGGGCTTTTCAAAATCCCCCAAGAGTCAATAATCATAGCAAATTAGCTTTCTGTCATCTATGTCTAGAGTGCCCATCCCACCAGTTTTGTGGACATGCTGGGGAATATCCTAATTCTGTAATTTTTGGTTCAAACTGGAACAATTCTCCACTTCTACTTCCACTCCTCATACCACATCAGGACAAAGGACTCAGTAGGTGGCTAGTTGCAGCAGGAGGTAACATCTGATGATGTTCCGGAGTACTGCTTTGGAGAGAGGCAGAGCTGGACTTAAGTCCCACCTCTATCACTTTCTGACTGACTAGCCTTGGGCAAGTCACATAGCATATCTAAGCCTGAGTTATGAAATGGATGTAAGACATACACCTATCTCATAGGGTGATTGTGAAAAATGTGGGGCAAAAAGTATGTACTTCAGAGTAAAAACAAGTACTTAAAAATATATTGATGCAAGATGGTCTGAATTACCCCTTATATCTCTTCCCTGACTTTTACATATCCTCAGTAAAGCTCAAAGGCTGAGAGAAATAAGGAAATAATAGCTAAAGACTGGATCCAGATGCAAAATGTCCCCAGTACCTATACATGTTTCCAGCCCTCCCACACAAAGAAGAAGATACTAAGAACTGAACACTAGATAGTTAGAAACACATATTTATGCTTTATGTGCCTTTAACAAACTCAGATCCCCCAGATTGGGTTCCTCTTTCATGTTACCAGTTTGTATGTGTAAAATATTATTAGTAATAGCTTGTAAACACATTTAGGGCAAACAGAGTTTTGTACATCTTTTTTGCCACCAAACACATTATCTTATAGTAAAATTTAAAAAACACCTACTGAGTTCTGATATTGCGGGAGGCACATGTAAGTATTAAATATTATTGAGTATGAATAAATGTTACAATATTTATAGAACAAAAGTGAATGAAATCATTTTCATGGTTAACAGTCACTGCCTTTTAAAGACAAGATTTTCTTTAAATGTCTGCGTTATTGGGGAGCCACGTGTCTCCATGTTAAAAAGAATAGGAAAGAGATGATACTTTCCAGCTGGATGGTCCTGGCTTCAATATTCAGCTGTTTAATAGATGACTCTTCAGGCCAAGTACTAAAAATCCCTGTGCCGGTGCCAGTGACAGGTGCCTCACCCTAGCCACAGAATTCCACTGCACCCTCAGATCTGAGAAAATGTGATTGCAGATAGTTGGCTTAGAGCAAAATGATTAGTCTTGTCTTTAAGGAAGAACATTATTTTCCAACTGGAAAAGAATGGGAGCCTTTCTTCCACCTGACTGATGCCATCAGCATGCTACAGATAATTGGATCCTCTAAGTTGGCTCCCTTGTTGCCATCAACTTCTCTCTTAGTTTATATATTTGTCTTCCCCAGATCCTCACAAATGACTCTACAGACAAACATACATATGAGCTCTATCTCAGGTGGAATTCCTGACTGAGGGAGGAAATACATCAGTCCTTATCCCACTTGGGACAGGTGATAAGCCTTAACTACTTGAGTCATGTGACTCTGTAGCAATCAGATGTAGAGCTTCATAACACGCATTTGAACCTATCCCGTAGGGCCACACTTGTATTTAGATGTATCGTATATATGTAAAATTGAGCAAGTCAGTTCACTTTTCTGAGTCCTAGTTTCTTCGTATGTAAAATTAGAGGGTTGGTCCAGATAATTATAGGTTCTTTAAAATCCTGTGTTTGTGTGCAAATGTCTTCTTTTAATAAATTTTTCTGAGTATCTCAAAGAAAGTGAGGTTACTAATATTCCTACATTATTGCCATGTCATTGTCATCATCATCATTTTCTTCCCCAAAGAGGAAGTTGTATAGTGCTCCTGAGGTCAAGAAAGTGAGCTCCCAGCTGGTAGGGTAGCAAAATCTTTATCTGTTTTAGATTTAGCAAATCTCCCTCACCTGTTTGACATTTTCTTCCCATAGTCCCATTTGGTAGCATATATTTTATTTCTGTTCTGGGTTTGGTTACCATAATCCTATGTGTTCAGAAGGTAGCAGAATATAGTAGGGGACAGGATAGCATAATTCCTAAACATTCAGACTTTGGGACCAGAAAGACCAGATATAGATTGCTGTTTCTGAAACTTACTGGCTATTTAAATGACTAAAGCCCTCTAAATTCAATTGCCTCATTTATAAATAGGTATAATGATGGTAACTACTTGGTGAGCTGTTATGAGACTTAAATGAGATAATGCTTGTGAACAATTTAGTGCAATGCTCGACATATAGCAAGAACTCAATAAGTACTAGTTTTTTGTTTATGCCAGAGGTTCTTGACTCTGACTGTACAGTAGAATCACTTGGGAAGTTTTTATCACATTGAAATGTTTGTGTTCCACCTAAGACTAATTAAATCAGTACTTCTGAGGTTGGAGTCAGGGCATAGGTATATTTTGACAGCTTCCCAGGTGATTCTGTATGTGGCAATGGTTGGGAACCTCTGGTATTTGCCAAGTGTCACATAGAAATCAGAGAGGAGATGATTCTTTTGGCCTCCCTTGTACATATGACTATTAGACATGATCAACACAGCTGATATAGACCTCCCCAGAGACACAGCAGAGAGACCTTCGGTAATCACTATAGCGTCAAGCCTTAACTAGTCCCTGGCTTGTGCTCCAGAGGCCAAGGTCATTATGTAGTAGCAAGAAAACAAGATATGTATTGAAGAGTCTATTTTAGCCTGTGGACTCTAACATAGTGTTCTGAATTTTGTGATCTCTGGTTTTGAGGGAGATTTTGCACAATCTTCTTGGTCCGATTTCTATTAAAAAACACAGAACAACAAAGAATAATCTAGTAAATCTGTGAGAGCTATGTAAGGAAGACATTTTCCTGAATGCGAGGGAAGACGAATTTGGGTTACTAGGGGGTTCAGTATTATTTTTCCCTGGCTGCTGATTCCCTGGTCCAGCTAAGAGCACAGAATAGGCCCAGTGAAGTTGATTAAATTCTGGGGGACCGTCCCTTGAGTGAAGGCCATGAGGGGCCACTCTGGCAGACCTAGACTTGGGGAAAGCTCTGTTTCCAGGCTCTGGCCTCCACTCCTGTGACCCTAAGGGATTTTTCAGTTTGAGTTTGTCTGAATAGGTAAGGCAAATGCCAGACTTCTCTAGAAGCTTTCTAAGACGTGTGGCTATACTTAGCCAGGGCTCACCTCAGGTTCCTGAAGCTCTAACATGAATTTAAATAAATGAAATGACACCTTTTGCTTGGAATGGGCTGAATCAGCACATATTCACTGAGGTAAGACAACTGCATCCATAATGTACTCTGATTCGCTCTGACTCTCCCTTTCACCACAGGAGGCTCCAAACATTTCTGTCACAGGCTCCAAATGTATGCATTCGATCCTTACTGGAGGGTGGGCTTTGAAGCCTACAGTTGAAGTATGGAGTAGAGGGAAATAGGGTGCCTGTGGATTCAAGGAGAGCTGAAGGCAGTGTTGGGCAGTGAGAGGACCATATATGCCTAAAGGGCAGGTGGAGAAGGAATGCAGTGGGAAGCCATAAAGTTGGTGTTCTACCTTCCTAGCAGCCCTGCCTCTTCTGGCTCCAAAATCAGGTAGTGCTAGTGGACCTGTCTGAGGTACAGAAGTAACTCAAGGAGGCACTATCAGCATTTTTTTAGGGGATTAATGTCAACAGTAAAACCCAGGGGCATCTGGGTGGCTCAGTCAGTTAAAGTGTCCAACTTCAGCTCAGGTCATGATCTCACCATATGGGTTCAATCCCCACGTCAGTCTCTGTGCTGACAGTTCAGAGTCGGCAGCCTGCTTCAGATTCTGTGTCTCCCTCTCTCTCTGCCCCTCACCCACTCACACTCTGTCTCTCTCTCTCAAAAATAAACATTAGAAAAGAAATTAAAAAACCAACAACAGTGAATTCCAGATGCTGATGGTGACCATCTACCACAAGTTGAGGGTATGCCTTAACATGAAACAAACATGGAGGTAAGGAGGAGAGAAGGGGAGGGAGAGACCTGAGGGTTCCTCTGTGCCTGAACCTGGCCCTGTCCTTGGTCTTCCCAATACCGTGAGCCATTCGGTTCCCTTTTTAGACCAAGTGAGGCGAATAGAGTTTCCGACACAGAAAGCTCCAATACAATTCATTTGACAGTTTGACAAGAATTGGCCCTCCACAGGGCAGTAATAATAGAATTTTTTCCTCAGAGTTGCCTTGAATAGGCTGCCTCTCCTAACAGGAACGCCCTTGAGTAGTACAGTTCACAGAACTATTGCCTTTGTAGGCAGTTTTCTATGGTCTGTTCCTCACATTTATTCTGCTCTAATGGATTGAAAGCTCCTCAGTTGCATTCCAGATTTAGACCCAGAACACCTAAATTCAGGTCCTGATAGAGGCCTTGTTCCTACCCACTTTCATTCTTTTCAGCTGAGGCAGCTTCCCAGTTAAGTGCTATCTTGTAACTGGCCCTTGCAGGTAGTACCTCCAATGAGTAGAAGCCCCCAGACCGGTCCTCTTTCCTTTTCACAGGAACCCAGGCTGACATTGTTTGGATCCAGAAACTAAAATAATCCATCAGGGGTTTATTTCTCTGGGGGTGGAAAGGGGTCTTTAGGAAAAGACATACTACAAATTATTGTGGTTAAATAGAGCTATGTAGAGCTCATTAGATGCTTTTGAAGATGAGCACTGAAAACAGGTTTTAAAGGCATTTAGCCTGCCCCTCACCAGCAGCCTGTTTCTGGGGTGGGTGTGTACTGTTGCTTAGATTGATTTAGAGAGGTGCCATGTATAAGAAGCAGCTTTCTAAACATTCCAGGCTGGGAAGAACCTTAGAATAAATGTCAGGCTGAGAAGCAATTCTTAACCCAGGGTGATTTACCCCTGAGGGGACGTATGCAATGTCTGGAGACATTTTGGTTGTCACAACTGGGGAGGGGGTTGCTACTGCCATCAGTGAGTAGAGGACAGAGATGCAACTAAGCATTTTACAGTGCACAGGGCAGTTTCCCAAATTATGTGGTCCTAAATGTTAAAAGTGCTGCAGTAGAGAAACTGGGCTAATGCCATTAGGGACACCTGGGAGACATGGGGAGATCAAGACACCCTTTCCAGAGAGTCAGAGGTAGGATTAATGCCAGGACCAACTGAGATTTTGTAGTTAAGGGAACAAAGTGTTAAAAGGAGTACAGGTCAGGCACACAGGTCCTGTGATAGCAGTGAGGTGTCTGTGTCGATTGGTCTTGTGTGGGAAGGTTGAGCTTACTTAAGGGTCCAGAGTAGATTTTATTTCATTGTTTTTATTCATAGATAACATGCTAAGGTAATTCACTAAAGTATTTCAGTAAAGGAAAAAAATTTCAAGCACCACTTTTTCTTTCTGTATTCTCAGTGCCTTGCACAGACTAAACTCGATAACAGCTGTTCATTGAATAGAAATGAACAGACTGATATACTACTTCTGCAAAACATACATGTATTTTTACATACAAATATAAGAATATTTACATACAGACATGCATATATATTGTTTTGTACACATTGGAGGCATAAAATGAGTATTTATTAACTGTACATTTATTACCTGAGACCTACAGTAAGTCCCTTAAACTTTATAATTTTAGACTTCTCAAAAATATACAAAAAGATAATATAATACTAATATATATATCACAAGGCTTTCTTTAAACTTTAAAAAACTGAAATATATTCAAATGCTATAGATTTACCTTTTTAAAATGTACAATTCAGTTGTTTTTGATATGTTGAAAAATTTGTGCAATCATCTTCACTATCTAGTTCAAGTACATTTTCATCTCCCAAAGGAAACTCTGGTCCTATTAATGTTCCCTGTTTCCCCCATCCCTTGGCAACTACTAATCTACTTCCTTTCTCTATAGATTGCTCTATTTTGAACATTTCATATAAACATAGTTATATGGTATATGGCCTTTGGCATCTGGCTTCTTTCATTTAGCATAATGTTTTCAAGGTCCATTGATTACAGAATATATCAAAAATTCATTCTTTTTTAAAAATGTTTTTAAAGTTTATTTATTTTGAGAAAGAGACAGAGAGCACAAGTTGGGGAGGGTTAGAGAGAAGTAGAGACAGAACCCCAAGCAGGCTCTGCACCATCAGTGCAGAGCCTGATGTGAGGCCTAAACTCACAAACCATGAGATCATGACCTGAGCAGAGATGAGTTGGACACCCGCCCGACTGAGCCACCCAGGTGCCCCCATTCTTTTTTTTTTTTTTTAACGTTTATTTATTTTTGAGACAGAGAGAGACAGAGCATGAACGGGGGAGGGGCAGAGAGAGAGGGAGACACAGAATGGGAAGCAGGCTCCAGGCTCTGAGCCATCAGCCCAGAGCCCGACGCGGGGCTCGAACTCACGGACCGCGAGATCGTGACCTGAGCTGAAGTCGGATGCTTAACCGACTGAGCCACCCAGGCGCCCCTCCCCCATTCTTTTTTTTTAATGCTGAATAACAGTCTATTGAATACACCACCTTTTATTTTTATCAGTTGGTGGATATTAGGATTATTTTCACTTTTTGGCTGTTATGAATGATGCTGTTATGAACATTTGCAGGAAGGTTTTTGTGTGTATATATGTTTTTTATACTTTTTGGTGTCAACTAGGAATAGGATTAATAGGCCATATGATAACCCCAGATTTCACCTTCAAAGCAACTGCAAACTGTTGTCCAAAGTAGCTGCACCTTTTTACAGTCTTGCCAACAATGTATGGAGGTTCCAGTCCCCCCAGATTCCTGGCAACGCTTGTTATTGTCCATCATTTTCATTATAGCCATCCTAGTGAGGATGAAATAGTGTCTCATTGTGGTTTCGATTTGTATTTGCCTAATGACAAATGATGGGCATCTTTTCACGCGCTTGTTAGTCATTTGTAAATCTTTTGGAGAAACGACTATTCAAGTCTTTTGCCCATTTCATAATTGGTTTGTTTGTATATTGGTTGTTGAATTATTACATGTATTTTGGAGAAATTTATACAAAAAAAAGAATAGTTGGCTTATACATTGTGAGGTAGGAGTGACTCCAGTTGGATACAAATTAGAAGAGGTGGCATGTGGCCAAGGACACTGCATAGTATAGTGTTTTCCTCTTGGTCAGAGGTCACCAGCCATCCTATAGATGGCTGCTCTTTGGGTCAGGGGCTGAGTCTGGTCCAAAGAGCAGTGATCTTAGAGTCTAAAGCATGGAAATCTACATAAGAAATTAACTAGCTAATATGTCTGAAGAGATGTTTAGAGATGGTGGGCACTCAGGGTTTAGGTACAGTCCAATAATGATAGTTTTTTGAGTTTTGATTTGCCATATGAAAAGAATGGTACTCAGAGATATGAAGGATTTTGCTCAAAGTTATATGAGGTTTGGTATTAGAACCAGACCACCTGACTTCCCAGTTCAGTGTTCATGCTATATTGTCACACAATTTCTACCTCTTTCAAGAAGATTTGATGAAACAGCATTCTAGATCATACAAGGAGGTAATGATAGATCTAAGAAAGAGACTTTTTATAGTGTTGGTGTTTGGGACTAAATGTGATGGAAAAAGAATTTCATCAATGTCATGAACAAAATAGTTACACTCCGACCAAAGGGAAGTGTTTTTAATCTGCTAATGGCTCTATGACTGGATTCTCACTGGAACTCAGGTATATCTTCAGGTCACCATTTTGTCCTTAACTCATTACTACCCAATCTGGGACCTTCACGGCCCATCCTTCATGAGCTCTACTGTTGTCTCAGCTGCAGAGGTTGTAGAGGTGAAGCTATCTTCCTCTGCCTTTGGCTGCAAAACTGTCAGGGGCTATGTCCACTAAAAGAGAGCTAGGATTGGATTGCCTCAAGAATAAGGATTCGTAATTTAACATACTCATCGCAGGCTTCATGGCCTTCCTTCTTTTAGTCTGTTTAAAATTTAGAGCTCAAGACCTGACTTTTTATCAGATCTGAGAGGGCATGTGCTATAAAAGAAAGGAGCTAAAGTCAGTTCTGCTACCTACTGTCTGGGTATCCTTTGGGATGTTATTTTGCACCTCTGAATCTTTACAATGGTATAATAATATCTAGAATATTGTGAGGATTAAACTAGATAATATATGTCCTCAACCTAGAAATATGTTTGATTTGTCTGTGTAATGCTGTATTTTTCCTTCTATCCTTGTAAAACATCAATTTGTGGAAATTAATTCTCTCACCCATTTTCAAATACAAAGTAAAGAAACAGTTTAAGTGTTCCCAAACCTCTCAGAATGGAAACATTTTCATTAGATTTGTTCTTCAGTAATGATACGTTGACTCAGTATTGTCCTGGTTATGTTGGTGGTTTTTTAGCTGACATCAGAGCTGAGCTAAGACCAGAGAATAATGGGAAGACAAGACCAAGCAGCTTAAATATATGAATAAAACTGGGATCACAGAGAAATAAGAGAAGACTCAGGGCTCAGGACCAAATACAACATTCCGTTACTCCTTTAGTAATTATTTATTGAGCACTTCCTATGAGCTAAACACTGGGTGGGCTTGGCACTGGAGCTATAGTCACAAACAAGTCATGGTTTGTGGTAGATTAGTTGTTAAATTGACCCCATTTTCCACTCTGCCCTATATCCACACTTTTTGAAATGGGACCTTGAAGCTGGTCCCTTCCTGAAGCAGAGAGTACTTTTCTACCTCTTGAATCTGATTTGGCCTTGGGACTTATTTAGGTCAACAGAATGCAGCAAAAGTGATGATATGCTAGTTAGTCCCAAAGTAGGTCTCAAGAGGCCATGAACCTATTCCCTGCACTCTTGGAATCCTATCTGGGTTTTCTGTGCTGAGGGATGAGAGAGCACACAGGGAGAAACAAAGGACCCCAGCCCATAGCCAGTGAACTTCCAGAGCAAAGCTGTTGATTGCAACTCCACAAAGGAGCCAAGCTGAGATCAGAAGAATTATCAGGTGGCTTGTAGAATCATAGACTGTTGTTGTTTTTTTTTTTAACGTTTATTTATTTTTGAGACAGAGAGAGACAGAGCATGAATGGGGGAGGGTCAGAGAGAGGGAGACACAGAATCTGAAACAGGCTCCGGGCTCTGAGCTGCCAGCACAGGGCCCCGATGTGGGGCTCGAACTCACGGACCGTGAGATCGTGACCTGAGCCGAAGTCGGCGCTCAACCGACTGAGCCACCCAGGCGCCTCCATAGACTGTTGTTTTAAGCTTCTATGTCTTGATATGGTTTATTATGCAGTAAGAGCAAACTGATCTAGAGTTCCTGACCTCAAGAAGCTTAGAATCCTATAGTTACAGAAGCCAAACTTAGGTTTGCAGGGAAAAAACACATTATAATACCTTAGAAGACAAAATAAAGCCATAGTACTTCCCTGAGTAATGTTCAAGGGACAGACTGTTAGGTGTGACCAAAACCGAGGAAGCATGTACAAGTTGAGTAAAGATTTACTCCTTTTTACAGGGACAGGCAAAGAAATGCACAACAGAAAGAAACATTAGAGTAATGTCACATTATTAAATGTCATTTAGTGTGCATTTGGTAATATTCTTTTAACCAGGTGATACTCATGAGCATGATTTCAGAACTGTGGCCCAGGTTTCTTGAGCCTAGAAGTTTCATGAAGTGGATCCTGCTCTCTCTAGTTTAAATTAGGTCTCAAGATCTAGAGACTTTCTTCATGAGCTTGCTTTAAGAGTTTTAAGTGTTTCAGCAAGTTATTTTTTTAAAGAAGATAAAACAGTTCAAATTAATCCATGAGGTAGCATATTTTGATCCTTATGATGGTTCAGCATAAACCCCAAGTTTATTCCAAATATGGCTCAATTTCCTAGTAATATGGCAGATACTGTGGCTTCCAATTCATGGAACTGGGTCAAGTAGACTTCCAGGAAGTATTATCCCAAACCTCTTGTGACACTACAGCCCCACTGTGATAAGCAAAATTCAGACAATAAGCAAGTAACTGATTGAGGCTTGAGAACCTCCTTTTATGGAGATTTTCATTTTTAATGTTTTTTGTTAAAGGAGTTGGCCAATATACCAAGTTCAAGGCTCAAATTTCTCTTTCACCTGAATAAGAAATTGCTTTACACTGTCTTCAAATATTATGAGTGCTACTGCTGCTATTACTACCACTATCACACACACACCGGCTCTTTAACACTATTAAATCCCTTGCACTGTGCTATATATATGCTATCTCATTTTCCTTATAAACTTTTGAGGATGATATAGTATTATTACTGCCATTTTGCAAATGAGGAAATTGAGGTCAAGAACCACTTAGGAAGCTGCTTAGAATTACATAGATAATGAGGGTGTAACCCTATATGTGAAGTCAGGATTCCTGAGTCCAAATCCAGTTTTCTTTCCACTGTTCTTCTGCCTTCTCTTACCATCCTTGTAAGGTAGAAGGAAGAATCATACATGTTTTAAAATATAATTTGAATATAATGTATTAAGTGCACCTGACAAGTGACTTTGAAGAGACCATCGAGGAAAGAGCAGAGATGGAGAAAGACAAAAGAAGGAGATACTGATAATGCAAAGAATAGGAAGATACCAAATATCCATTCATTC
This sequence comes from Panthera uncia, assembly GCF_023721935.1. NCBI lineage: Eukaryota > Metazoa > Chordata > Mammalia > Carnivora > Felidae > Panthera > Panthera uncia. The sequence goes on from NW_026057578.1 coordinate 73,230,881, forward strand.
ATTCACTCATTCAGTGTGTATTAAATGAACACTTATTATGCACCATGCACTCTTCTAGGCACTGAGAATACAGTGAGGACAAAAAGGACAGTGTCCCTGCTCTTGTGGAACTAAATTCTAAGTAGAAGATCCATACTATAAACAATTAAATGGGGTATTTAACAGCTGTGACAAATTATTTGGATATAATGAGTATGGTGATGTGATAGAGCCCAACTAAAGGGACTAACAGTTAATGGTCAGATGACTGCTTGGAGGAGGGGACACGTAAGCCCCCATACCAATGTTTCCTTCATAATAAGAACCACAATGGTAGCATTTGCTACCATCTTCTTCCTGATGTCCTCTCCACTCCTTTTTTGACTTCCTAGTTCCACACTTATTTGAATTTCCTTCTATTTCAGCCCCCTTAGCTGGTTTCTTTTCTTCCACCCCACTTCTAAATGATGAACTTCAGGAACACATCCAGAATGGAACTCTTTACTTCCGCCCTCAAAACTGTTCCTTCCCCCATGGTCTTCCAGTTTGGGGGAAATGGCAGGGGAGCCCACCCTCTCAAACCATCATTCTTGATACTCTCTCTCTTTCATATCCAATCTATCATCATGTCCAGCCGATTTCAACCACTCAGATGATCTCCATGCTCTCCTCTGCTCTGGACTCTCTAGATGACAGTGACGTATCTCTTTCCTGGACTTCTGGACAGTTTCCCAAAATGGTTCCCTGCTTCCCTTCTTGCCCTCCTCCATTCACTTAGCAGCCCTTTTAAAAGTATAAATGCCATCATATGACTCCTCTGTTTAAAGTCATTTAAATATTTTCCTTTGCAGTAGGAACAAAATCAACCTCCTCATGATGGTTTCAACGATCCTGTATCAACTAGCTCCTGCCTGTCCCTCCAACTGGATCTTCTGTTACTTTCTCCCTTGCTAATCATACTCGAGCCAGTTACCAAGCTTCCTTTCAAGGAAAAGTATGCACACATTCTTTCTTGTGCTCCTGCTCTTTATATGCCTGAGTGCTCTTTATCCTTCAGAAGGATGTTGTCTCCTTAGAGAAGCCTTACCTGAATGTTTTCTGTAATTAGGCCCCTCTTTTAGTTTGAATTTCAGCACTGTTTTCTCAGAGAATATCTTATGACCTCTGACTGACTTGTTCAATTCCTTGTATACTTCCTTGCTTCTCTATCAGTTACATAATTCATGAGAATGGACACCACAACTCTTATTCACTGGTTTCTCCCTAACATTGGCCCCAGTGTCTGGTACACAGGTGTGCCCCTAGCTGTATGTTGAATGAATGAAAGAATGAAATGCTTTCTGTATGTCAGCCATGATCTCAAGCACTTCGTATTATCTTTCTCAATCCTCTAAAATTTCAGTGAGGTAGCTACCGATATGACTCCCAGTTCGTAGATGAGGGAACAGAGTAAAGCAGCTTGAGTGACTTCTTCAATGACACATCGCTAGTAAGTAACAAAGATAAAACCTCAATCCTGGTCTTTTTAATTCCAGGGCTCAGAATCTTTACCATTTTATTGCTTTCACCGCCGGCCAACTTGGGAGGCATTTCTTTGCATTAGTTATACTTTCTTGACTTTGCTTTTCTCTTTAGATTCTGAAATTCTTGAAAGCTCTCTTCCTATATTATTCAAGATAATTGCCCCAAGCAGAATACATGCCAGTACATGTGGACGGTAGTAAAAGGTCTTGGAAATTTTTTTGCAAGTAACCAACTCAGAAGTTTACCCTTTTAATCTGAGCTTCTTTTTGAAGACCTCTCTTAGGAGCATGTGTTACTGAAGAGGACTGACCAAAAACACAGCACTGTATATGTTATTCTCTGAAAGTCTAGTAGATTCGAGTCATGGAAACAGGGCACTTTACTTACATTATTTATAATCCTCACTCCGACTTTAATGGGGTGGTTATTTTCATTTCCATTTCATAGTTGAGAAATCAGACTCAGAGAGGCTAAGTGATGTGTTTAAAGTTACATAGGTAGTACTAAAACTAGGTTTTACTCCCAGTTCTTGTCAAGATCCAAAGTTGGCATTCTTTCTAATATTGTTATGTATTTTCCCTTGCTTCTCTCTATCTGCCCAAGTTTTCTAAAAATTTAGAACTTAATAGTTATCTGTGTAAATGTTATACTAAAAATATATAGACTTTTTTTTACCTCATTTTTAAGCTGAAATATTTTGAAGGATATTTTATCCACATGCTTTTATTTTCTGTTTCTTTATGCCTAATTACAAATAGGCAAATTTTTCTGTAAAGGGCCAGATAGTAAATATTTCATGCTTTGTGGACCATATATTTCTGTCACAACAACTCGGTTCTGCTGCTGTGGTGTGAAAGCCTTCATAGATAATATTCAAACAAATAAGCCTTCTGTGTTCCAGTAGAATTTTATTGACACCAAAATTTCCATTTTATACATTATCATGTGTCATGTGTCAATCTTTGTTTTTTACCTAAATATTTAAAATTAAAATCATAAATACAATAATATATATGTAATAATAAATATTTAAAACTAAAAGTAAAAAGTAAAAGTTACCCTTAGCTTGTGGGTTGTACAAAAGTAGGCGTAGGCTCAATTTGGTCTGTGAATCCCAGTTTTTGATCCCTGAACCAGATCAATATTCTGTAGGTTCCAGGATGGTTTGGCTTTTCTTAATTTTTCTTAAAATTCTAAATTTCTTAAAATTCTTAAAACATTCTTGGATGTATTTTGAAATGTGTAACTCACCAATTAAGCAAATCTGAATTAAAGACACACGATTTCTCTTAAACACAAATACTATATTTGCTCTTCAGTCGCAAAAAGGGAAAAAGGCATTAGGGGAAAATATTTCAATGATTAAAATTCAATTATAGTACCATTTTCAATGCCACCTACTGCTTAGAGGAGTCAAATCAATGAATTCACACCATTTATATAAAGCCCTTCCTGCAGAGTCCTTTTACCTTTTTAATAACACCTTTGAATATGAAATAAATGTCAACAAAAGTGAGTGGAATACAGAGTGAGACAATTATGTAAAACAGAAATTGTCCACAATGAAATCAGGAGGCATTGGCAAAGTAAACTAGGTCTCACACGTTCTTCACTTTTTATTGCCAGCACGAATTTGGTACTTGAACCAAAGCCCTTTTCTCCAGATTTTTTAATCCACATAATGGTATACATTTGGCTTTAACGAGATAGGTATTTTAACTCTTGATGAGAAGGGCTGTCACTGAATGTAAGCCAAGTTCAGTCTGCCGCTGTCTGATGACCTAGAGCTTTAGCAGTGCTCAGGGTACTCTGCAGGAGCTGGTCGGTTTGGCAGGTGGGTGGAAAAGGACCTGGCTGGAAGGAGTGTCATGCCTGGGAAAGTGGAAGGGGTTGGGAGCTGCCTCTCTCAGTGCAAGAACTCCTTAAGTCTACATCTGAGCCTTAACAAGAGCACATTTTCTTCCGCATTTGTGCAAAACATGCCATGATTCAGCCCCTTGAGGCTTGAAGTGAAGACAGCGTGGTTTACCACACGGAAGGTCTTTCAACAAGGGGAACACCAAGAAACTGTGGGTAGGGAAGCTGCAGGGCCAAAACTCTGTCCTCCAGTAGCTCTGAGGGCAGTGGATATTCACAGACAGACAGAAAGAAGAAGAGAAAGACTGCAGGGTGAGCAGACTTCAGAGTGAGCCCGTGTTGGGACACTCGAGTCTTCCAGAAGTTATCAGGTAAGAATACAGAGGTACCCCCATTGTGTATGCAGGGAGGAAGAGTCAGGTACACTGAGTGGAAATACCTGATGGGACTTCATCTAATTCCATCGGCTGGAATGGAGCTTGCTGGGTTCAAAGCAGATGAGGAAGCCCAAAACAGGAATAGGTTTTGTGCTAGGTAGTAGAAAACTTTCAAATGAAAAAGACAAATGTTTTTCTAGAGGATTTACATTTAAGAAGACTGGAAATGGTTAGATTTGAGCTTTCTGCAATTCCATTTCTTCATTTTTGAAGTTGGACGATAATAGCAGTTAATTTTCAGAGTTTTAGGAAAATTAAATTACATCACCCCTATGACGAGCTAAGCATAATTCCTGGACTCCGAGAGGTTCAGTTAAAGCCAATTTTTCTTTTTACTATTTACTATTATTAACATTAGTAATGAGATTTTTGCCTCTATAGTTCAAACTGACTCTTGGAAGATAGCTAGACCTCCTGTCGAAACCTTGTCCACAGGCAGTTTGGAGACATTGGATCCAGGAAGAGTCTGTTGAAAAGAAAAAAATGTGGCTCAGGTGAATGTTGGATACTTGATTTAAAGGCAATTTTATGGAATCAGACATTCTCAACCCCAGGATTTTTGCTGGGCACATTATTTTCAGATTGTTTTGGTTCAGTATGAATGCTCATGATATTGCTTACCTCCCATGTCCCTTCAATTATTGCCTTTAAACTATTCAAGTGAGACCCAGGTAGAGAAGAGGATTTAGAAGAACCACAATTTTCCAAAGAGAGAAGTTGAACAAGGAAAAGCTAAGTAAAGTACGACATCCATAAAATGACTAGAATAAATTTCTAGGAGGCAGCCAGGCCAGCAGGCAGCTTTAAGAGCTGACAGAGTGCTATCACTTCCTCTTGGACACTATGAACATACCTGTTGCTTTTGGGTAATTGCCCAGAAACTAGCCTCCACGCATCACTTGTTGAGAATGTACATCTTCCTTTCTAATGATTTGTCTTCATTTCCAGTTATATTGGAAAGTTTATACCATTCTGGGAATTTAGTTTTAACTGTTCTCAAAATTATTTTTTTTTATTTTCACAATATGTTCATCATAGAAAACTTGGAAAACTGCACAAAAGCAAAAAAAAACCTTCCATAATCCCGACCTCAACAATGAAAACTGTTATCACTGTCTTGCATTTTCAATCTATTTTCCATATGAAACATTATTATTACATGTAATGTATCTTTCTTTACAAAGTGGTATCATGTGTACATATTTTCCTTTCCTTGGATGTTATTTTCCTTCTATAATATGTAATGAGCCACAAAATTTCCACACCATTTAATATTCTTCTACAGCATGATTTTTCATGGCTACATGAAATGCACCATAATTTATTAACCAGTTCCCTATTTTTTGACATTGAGGTTGTTCCAAATTTTTCACTCTAATGACTAATGCTTGGATGAATACTTCTATAAATAAACACTTACACACATCCTTGATTATTTCCTTATAATAAACTTCAGGAAGTAAATGTTTTGGAAGGAAGAGAATGTACACATTTAAGGTTTTATTTCAAAAATGTTTTATAGGAAGATTGGATCAATATACATTCACTTCAGCACCACATAAAAACATTTACTTCCTAACACCCTGGTTAACACTAGTAACTGTGTGTGTGTGTGTGTGTGTGTGTGTTTAATTATCCATTTGATAGGCAGTAAATGGCATTTTATTTTTATATGATTTTCATATTTACTTTGGTTACTGATAAAATAGGTTTTTTTTCATATGATTAACAGTCATTTGTATTTCTTCCTTTGTGTATTGCTAGTCTGGATCCTCTGATCATTTTCCTATTCTTTTATTAATTATTAATCTATGTGAGCTTTTATATTTTAAACTTATTAGCCACTGTTTATTATGTACTATACAATAAAATACATATATTTTATTTCCCCATAATACTCCATTTTAATTTTCCTTGTGGTTTTTAGCTATATAAAAGTTTTGAAATGTATATGGTAAATATATCATGCTCCTTTTGGACTTCCTTCTTTGCTTTTGATCTTTCAAAGCCTTTGGCTGGGGAGCCTGGATAGCTCAGTCAGTTGAGTGTTTAACTTCAGCTCAGGTCATGATCTACTGGGCCCTGTGTCTGGCTGTCTGCTGTCAGCAAAGAGCCCACTTTGGATCTTCTGTCTTCCCCTCTCTCTGCCCCTCCCCTCCTGGTTCTCTCTCTCTTTCTCTCTCTCTCTCTCAAAATAAATAAATAAACTTTAAAAAAAGTTAAAAAGCCTTTTGTCAACTTCTCAGAAGATAAATATCACTTATATTTTACCTATTATTTTATTAGGTAAATTTCCCCACTATTTGGCTCTTAAATCTATAATGTTATTTTATAACACTGGATTGCCTCTTATTTTTATATAAGTAGGTTGTGTTTGGGTCTACTCCATCTTCAATACCTTTCTTTTGTGTCTGTGTGCTGTCTGTCAATGCTGTGAGGATAGGCTAGTGTTGCACTATTTTCCATATTCCTGAATTGTCACAACTTTTCCTTATTTGTCAAATTGACTGGCTTCTTTCAAATCCCCTAAAGTTGCAATCTTGAAAGTGTAATCCTACATCATTTCTCCTGCATTTTTCTCTGTCTGGCAGAGTGTCTTGTGGAGTTGTTTTATTGATGCCTCTGTATCCATTCTGTGGAGTTATAGAGTTGGTGTGGATGCCAGTCGTCTTTGGGAGCATGAGTTTCCTGGAGCATCCCCTATCCATCCCCTTGACATGCATGTCTATAGGCTTCAGAGTATCCAATATTCTCATCCCTTTTTTAAGAGTTATGTCTGTAAGGCTTTTATCATAAGAAGATAATTTTGGAGGATGTTTAGGTCCAGATATCTACTGTAGTGAGAATTCTAAAAATGAACCGTCCCCAAGATTTTTGGCCTTAATCCCTGTGATTGTAAGTATGGTAAAGAAATCACACCCAGAATATGGTATGTTAATATGTCAAGAGGACTTTGAAGATATAATTAAGATCGATAATTAATTGACCTTAAGAAAGGGAGATTTTCCTAGATTATCTGGTTGGGCCTAATCTCATTCCCCGAAGCCCTTTAAAAGTGGAGAGTTTTCTCTGGCAAGCAGCAGAAGGAGAAGCAGAGATTAGAAGCATGAAGGACATTTGATGCACAATTGCTGACTTTGAAGTGGGAGGGGTCCCTGTGCAAAGGAAGGCAAAGAATCCTTTAGGAACTGAAAGTTACCTGCAACTGACTCTAGCAAGGGAATGTGACCTCAGCTTTACAACTGCAAGGAACGGAATTCTGCCAATCATCTAAATGAGCCTGGAAGTGGCTTCTTCCCCAGAGCCTCCTGTCAAGAACCCAGCTTGTCCGACACCTTAATTTTGGCCTTGTGAGACCCTATGCAGCGAACCAAGCCACACTGTGCTGTACCACACTGTGCTGACCTACAGAAACCGTGAGGAAATAGGTGGGTGTTGTTTTAAGCCACTGGATTTGTGATAATTTGTTTTTCTTAGTAATAGAAACTTCACACAATACCCACAGTAGGGCTCTTATTTCCACAAGGGCACCGATAACATATCACTGTGGGTGAAGGTGTGGACTATGGAGTCAGAGCCCATGTCTTCACCAAAGGAGAGCCACCTAGTCACTGCAGTACAGAGAGGTGACTCTGACCAATGTGACCAATGGCAGTCTTTCTTCAGATTTTTATTGCTTTAATCATCAGCCCTGCAATCTACACAAAGGGAGGCCATCTTCTGGAAATACAGACACTTTGCCACTTGGATGCAGTACTGACCTTTGAAGGCTAAAAGAGTTTGTACCACACACCACCAGTAGCTTGCTTGGCAATCCTGAGAAATGTCTTTGCCTGCATTTAGCACAGAGAGAATGTCCATGTGAATAAAACAGACTATGGCATTCCCTTGGAACTATGGCTTCAGAGAACAGACTTGAACTTTAGCTCCAGATGCTACCCTCTGAAATCCATCACAGCTTTCACACCCATGCCATGCTTCCCGCGTTGTTCCCAGCCAGTAACTGAGTGTAGTAGGAATAATCAGGCAGGTGCACCCTTGGGGGAGGGTGTTCTTTGACAGAAGACTACCTTAAGCTTGTCCCAGTGGCCTTATCCTGGCTTTCCTTAGAATTGCCCTGTTGTGTAAGACACTTCCGACCAACCTTCTTTCTTCCCCTTGCTCCTTGCTTGGAGTCAGACCTACACTGCTGTCCGAAAGTTCTTCTGGCCTCTCCTGATCTCTCTCCATTTTCTCTCCCACTAATCACTCTCCCCATTTTCTTTCCACTAATAACTTTCTCTCATATGAAGTCCTGTCTCAATATCTCTTTGTTTCTTGGAGGACTCAGACTAACATACAAGGTAGGAGTGCAAAAACCCTTTGGGAATGAGCTCTAGCTTCCTTTGACCCACCAAGGATCACACAGGTCACACAGACACAAAGCAGCTTTTAGGTCTGGGTAGAGAGGCCCCAGCCATGAACTCCAAGCTTTACAGGGCTCTGAAGAACATAAACACTGACAATATAGTGGCTGGATCTTCATTTGTGCCTTTTTTCCAGGCTCCACAAATGTCACAGGCAGCCTGTACAGGTATGTGATAAGTCTGACCCATCTCATACCCAATTATACATTCCCATCATATAAAAAGAAAGTAAAAAACCATTATTTTGGTAGCTATGTGTAGTTGGGCTCTAGAAACTTCATTTGTTGGTTTCCTCCAAGAACACTCCAGCTTGGGGGTTAGCCTTTGATTTCTGGGTATCAGAGAAAGTCTGGGAAGCCAAATTAACTTAATGAGATTAATTAGTGTCTGTCAGACTTCCTTAACTAAGCAGAGAATAGTTGCTTAAGCTGACCATGGGGTAATGCTTTCCAGAGGGTATTACTGTATAGTTTGTGACATTGTAGATTTGTAGCATCTGAGATACTCAGCCAGTTCTCGTTCTGGTAATGAAGGATACAGTTAGGAGACCATATTGATTTTTCTTATGAAGGACATACCACAGCCTCACAGAACCTTTGCGCTAAAATAGAGATCATTTTACACTTGTGGAAACAGAGGCTCAGAGAGGCTAATTGATGTGGGATAAGTCACACAGCTGCTTCCTGATATAGCAGGGACTGAAGGCCACTGTCCATCAGATAATGGTTCACTGAGTATTCTCCCACGCTTTGGGTTGAAGACATATTTGGTTAGAGACAACACGAACAAATGAGCTGTAGGTCAGAGGCGATGTGGAAGGGAGTGTTATTTAGAGTCTGGTGTCACTTTCCACGCAATTACTTCAGCTCTGTCACTTGGGTCGCCCATAAAACCATCCGCTGATTTACTCTGGGCTCCTGGCTCTGTCTCATAAAGGCATCTTTGTAATTCTCACCAGAGATCATCCTCTGGGATGACAAATAACATCGATCATTAAAAATGACATCCGTAATTTTGCAGCCAGGGAAGACGATCTTTTAAAGCTGTCAGTGAAACAAAAGGGATTTTAGGAGATGCTGATGCAATCTCTTTAACATCTTTGGATGTTAAAGCATGAAGATGAACTGTCCGTTATGGAATTGGAGGATTTATCGTGCACTAAGGCATGCCCTACACCCGCCCTGCTGTCAGTGGAGGTGAGGTTTGAGGTAAGCAAGGTTCCCTGCGGCTCAATCATTAACTTGCTGAATGGCCTAGGAGTCAAAGGAGTTAATGGGCTTCATCCAGAGCTGGAGGATTGGAGGCAGGCAGGAAGACGCAGGGAAAACTCACTGTTGAGGAAGAGGATGTGAGGCGCAAAGACACACTGAGAGGCAAGGGAGACCCAGACACTCTAGAGAACCGCCATTTAAGCAATCAAATGAAACTTGCACCACAGAACCTCAATTTTACAGAAGCTGAAGTCCTCTTAACGAATAGTATTGTCTCCCTGTCCTCTTCATTAAATTTTCCGGTACATCAAAATTGCTGAATCGTCAGCCATGTCAATCAATATAGTTCTGTCAAATAAAAATAAAAGGAGAGAAAAGAAAAGAAATTAGATGTCCATTTTCCAAAAAAGGGAGAGGGAAGAAAAGAGGAGTGAGCCTGGGCCTCATGCCCTTTTCTCACCAGAGGCAAGGAGCTAATTAGTCTAAATAAGCAGAAGCTCAGAGCACCAAGACTAATGAACAGAATTGTTCTCTCCAAGTGGAAAGTAGGAATCTGGCGAACAGCTGCCAGTGCAGAAGGGCTAGAGCTGAGGGGTGAGGTGGCCTCTCCCAGGAGGGGTGATGGTGCATCTGAGGGAGAGGTCTTCACTTGGATTCCACATAGCTGAGTGAACATTCTAGGTGGCTAGGACAGCAATGTGGTCTAGAGACTCAGTGTGGTCTTTATACTCCATCCACAGCACTTTTGCTTCTCTGTGCCTGTTCCAAATATGCTACTTTATTTATCCCACTGGTTGTGTTTTAGAGGAAACTTTCACTGCAGCAATTATTGCACAGGGGTCTACCTAGCTAATGATCTATATTGTTAGTGACACTTGGTTTCTTTAAAGCTTTCACGATTTTGTTACCTGACATGATGTATTCTCAGTCTGCAGTGAACTGTGGGCTTGCTTGCTGCTGACCCCCTGCCGTCCCCAGGATTCCCAGGCTGGGGGGCAGGGAGGTGTGCAGTCAGCATGTCTGACTCTGGGGTGGAAGTCAGTACAAGAGGGTGGAATAATTTTCCTATGCCACTGCCTGCTGACTTGGCATTTAGTGTAAATACCTCCTGCTTCCAAGATATCTCTTCCATAATTACCAAGCATGATTCTATTTTCAGTGCAATAGCTGAGAGGGTGTAATTGGAAGACTCAGAGGCAGATTATTTTCTTTCTTTAAGGGGATTTTTGCTATCATCCTATAATCTTTTCCTCCCACTCACTTGTACCAGGTACTTCTCATGCCAAATAAGAACATGTACTGGCTCTGAGATTCTTTCTGCTCATCGGTTATTTTGCTTAAAACCTGCAAAAGTGGTGAATCACCGATTGACCAAGAGGGTGTTAACATTCCCCTCAGCTTTACTAAACTTCAGACAGGTAGCTTCCTGACTATATAGGCCACCTGACCACTGTTTTCTTAGAGCATTTACTTTCAAAAACTTGCAATGATAAATTCTTTCTCTGCCCCTTCGAGATGTAAATCTTCTACAACCCAGGGATATCTTTCTTGGGGTAGGAGGTGTCTGGGAGTCAGCCCTTTGAAATGTAATCAAGACACACCTGTCCCTGTTTCCCAGTCTTTGCTGGAAGGTAAGAACTTAACCTTGATCAGCGACAATTGGCAAACACTGATGGATGATCACATTGAACATCCTCCCCTCTCTAGTACCTTCCCACTATCTCACTGTAGTACTTAAAAGTTTTCCTGACTTTTGTTTTAACAGATTTGAGTCCAGTCTTTCCCCTTTTGAATTAATCCTGACCTCTACTGAAATATCCTTGAATACTCTTCCTTGCCTATTTAAGTTGGACTTTAGCTGAATTCTGTACTGAAATATCTGTCTCCTACTGCAGTAGCTTGAATAAAATCTGTCTTGCCATTTTAACATGTATCGAATACAATTTCTCTTTAACATGATGCACCTGGAATGTCACATTTTCTTTCTGCACAACGGCACAGCTTAGATATTATTTGTTCATTTATGGAGCTAGCCCTTGGCTAAATCACCCAACTGCCATGAGTTAGGGACATTTATTTCTGATTTAAAAAAATTATTTCCTCAAAAAATACCTCCTGAATTTTGCAATGGTGAGCAAAAATTAATATGATTTCTGTTCTCTTAGGATTTATTGAATGAGTGGGAAACAAAGATTAATTGAAGAATCACATAATTAAATATTAAGTTGCAAATGTGAAAAGAGAAAAGTGCTCTGAAGAGAAAGTAGAGGTGTGGAGGTTTCCTTTGAGAATTTTGAGAAGGAAATTTGAGAAGGAAAGCCAGTGAGGCTGGAGTAAAGACTCTGTGTCCATGTCAATGATGATTGATATTATCTGGTCTTGTCAGTGATCAAATGTACACCCTCCCCAACAGCTTCCTTCCCACTGATGTGTGTGGTTCCTTGGGGACTCTCTCCAGGCCCTGCCTCTCCTCTATTTGATCAGTTCTTGACCCAATGCTTTAGAGTCAGCTCTTGTTCTCCACTCATCTCTAATGATATAACATTTTTCAGCCCTGATGTTTTGATTTTTTAGATGATGTGCTGGTTACTCTCCATTTGACCTCTCATTCTTCCTACCTCTATTCTATTTTCTATCCTTTGTCACCCTGTTCTGGATCCCAAGCTAATTTTCCAAGTCTGCGTCACCTAGGCTTCTTTACTGTTGGCTCATGGAGTTTAGCCAAGGGGAGGCACAGGATGGAAGTAGACAAGCAAGAGGAGAGAGAGGTCAGGGTCAGTGTTTGCTTTGGGCCAAGTTTCTAGAAGTAACTATATCATTTCATCAGTACAGTTCATATACTATAGGGGAGGGTCCAGTTCCAGTGAGCTTCCAAAGCATTGTTTCTTCTTTTTTGCTCCTTTGTATCTTAGTCAGTAATGTCTTCTAGCTATTCATAGCCTCTGAGTGCCTCAACATCCTTTGGTTTTTAGTGGTGCCGTAATGTCTATGAATATTCCTTTCATTACAGTTTCTCATGCCATCTGAGTTGGATTTTTTTTTTCCTTCTGGGATCTTGACTGATATAAATGATCTCACTAAAGCTGTCTCTATTTATAATGGTAACCTAGTTCTCTCTTGCTCCACGTATAAGCTGATAATCAGTCCTGATCATTCATATACCTGTCCCTCGGCCTTGGGCATCCCAACCTAGGTTTCATCCCCAAACGTTACCTCAACCAGAAGGGGAGATTGGGTAGTTTCATGATGTTCTCTAATATGGTGAGGCAACTCTGAAGAATTTGTTCTAGAAGAGATTGCTCCTAACATCTTCATGCTCCTCTTACAATGCCTAAATCCATTTTTTTTTCTGGGCCCAGGAATATTCCCAGCTGTCCTAAGAGAGAGTTTCAGTGTTGTCTTGAGGTAAGTTTGCTGACCACTTTATTTGTGGTTCCTTAGTGTTGGTGTCTCTCATGCTTAGACATATTTTTTGCTTCTGTTCACTCCTCAACAATGGGCCATCAAATGAAGGCTAGTAGTATACTTTATAGGATGAAAAAGTACCAAAACCACAACTCTGGTTTCCATGACTTGGGGACATGTGCTTCGTCCCAAATCCTAAAACTCTTATTGACTTGAAAATTGAATAATCCAGTTAGGTTCCAAAATTCAGTTTTGTTTTTCAGGGCAATGCCTCAGTTTTAGATTTACTTATTAATTTTTTATTTCCCTCTTGCCTGCAAACAAAAAACTTACTATCTTCAGTTCCATTCCTAAAGAGTCTTCAGCTAGGTATCAAACTAGAAACGTTGTGCTAGATCAATTCAGATGAAGTTGTTGAGAGCTATTGTTCTCGACACTTGGATGCAACAGATGGGACACTTTTGTATGTAACAGATGGGGGAAAATGCCCTAGTTTCTAATGTGTAAAATTTTTGGCATTGAAACAGGCTAGTAGAAGTAATAACAGAAAGGAAGGAGTAAGAGTTGATATAAGAGTTGATATAAGAGTTTCTTGGTAAAGCAGATGAAATGCCTACTCTACCTATTTGGAAAAATACTTTCAGTTACAGAGTCAGAGGGAGACTAGGATGTTTCAGCTTTGCCCTAGATTCTTTGTTCTCAGGAATCCTCCACTTCAGAATCCCAGCTAAAACATAATAATAATTTTTTTTAAGTAGTAGAAATTTTACATAGAATACTGACTTCCTATTTTTGTCAGTTGTGACGGTGCTGATATAATTTGAAATTTAATATTTGATAATACAAAAATATATGTAATAAATCAATTATATATATTTTCGTCCATAAACCTATCACTCTCCCCAAGGACGCGAACATTACTAACATTTTGTAACTTTCCCTGTGCTTTTCTCTCATCCTAGTGCTGCTTTTCCACCATAAGTAACCACATGTCCTCTATAGCCTACAGCTTTGTCCCTGGATCCAGCCATTCTCAAATTCCTTCATCTTTAATACTCCCATCCTGTCCTGTATGTCTTCTCTTCCTAATGCAAATAGAGGTGACACAGATAAAAATGACACAGATATAGGATAATGAAAATAGAGGTGACCATTTTTATGGAATTGCAATAAAGGTATCTAGTTTCTGTTAAGAGTATCCTTTATCTGCCAATCTAATCAATCCTTTTTTTTTAAAAAATTGTTTATGTTGATTTTTGAGAGAAGAGAGAGAGAGAGAGACAGAGAGAGAGAGCAACCAGGGGAGGGGCAGAGAGAGAGAGAGGGAGAGAGAGAGACACTGAATCTGAAGCAGGCTCCAAGCTCTGAGCTATCAGCACAGAGCCAGACAGGGGCTCAACGTGGTGATCGAACTCACAAACTTCAAGATCATGACCTGAGCTGAAACTGGACACTTAACCAACTGAGCCACCCAGGCACCTCTTTAATTAATCATTCTTAATGTAACATCTGAAAAAAAGTCCTTTCTTTGCATTGTTTGAGAAGGTTTTTGTCATTCAGTGTCATTTCATTTCCTTGGGTGTAGCCTTGCTGCTTCTATGATAAATTGTGCATGACTGAACTCACTCAAAACTATTAGCTGTTAGTGTTTGCTTGTCACAGGGAACAGAGGTCAAAGAAAAAGTAACATTAAAATATGTCCTGAATCAAATATCGTATATAACTTTTAGCTAAGATATTTTCAAGAAATTAAAAACAAATCAAGTTTATAAGTCCAGGTGGTTATAGGATGAAGGCATAATCAGTCTAATTATTTTATACAATAGGATTTATCTGGATTTGAGGATAAGAGGAGAAATGAAGAAGGTATCTGACTGAATTATTAATCCAAGTGACTCTTTGAAATGCAATAGAGTTACCCACTCCATATTGTCTGTCTCTGTAATTTCAAAGAAAAAAAAAGAGGAAAAGAGCACACCACTAAGCTTAAAACACAGGAGAATTAATGATGGAACAATAGACTCCTACAATGACTTATTACCAATTTACTCTTCACCCATTAATGTCCTTGAATAAAATTAAGAATAAAAAAAGTTTAGGAGGAAAGGTTTATCTGCAGAGAACTATATATGGCTCTGGTGAGTTTCCAAGGTATGTGGCCAGATGGAATAAGTTTTTTTAGTGTCTGTTTTTCATAGCTTACCATTTAAATGGTCCGTGTGTATGTCTGTATTATATGTGTGTGTGTATATATATATATATATATATGATGGATTTATTAGCTTATCAGCAAAGGGACATAGTAAACAACGAACTGAGGAGGCTATATATTCTGATTCCACAAATGAGTTGATTCAGTGAATGAGTAAGCACAGGCATCCCCTCCCCCCTTCTCATGCACATGTACACTTATCCATATGCACACTCCATTCCATTTTCATGCCTCAAAAATGAGGACAATGCTTGCCTGACTCCTGAGGATTGTATCAGGGTTAAATAAATAATTGAGTGATTGGAGAAGAAGGGCTATGAAAGTATGAGAGTGTGAAATTAGACTGTAAAGCAATACATGCCTGTGAAGGCAAGAGGCAGATTTAAGTGCTGAGTGAAATACTGCCACACAAACTGGAACCTATTAGTTCATAAAATGCTCTTGAAATTCCAGGAGAACCCAAGGGTCTAAGGGACGTGATCTGAGACTCCCTTTCCCAGTGAAACTATCTATGTTTCAAGAAGCAGCACTAATATTTATAAAGAGAGATTGCTTTGTTCTTGAGGAGACGGAATTTCAGGGGATGATGAAGTTCTTTTTGTGGGTGCAGACTTGCCAGGAAAATCAGAAGCAGCTATAACTGCTTAGCGCATGGCAGAGAAAAAAGAGAAATCCAATGTAATCAAGGGTATCCTGTGGCCTAAGAGATGCAGAGCTAACAGGCTAGTACTGAGAGACCCTCAAGAGTTTTCCGGCCAGTGGGTAGCTTTTACACATATTTGCAGTGTGAGAGGCCATGCCCTGGAATGTGATTCTCTGCAGATAATGCTCTTCTTGCCACATAAACCCATCCCAAATTGGCTCAGCAACCCTCTGCAGACCCTGGAAATAGGGAACATGTTTACCCAACCTACACTGATGGATGCTCCAGAGTTTTGAGAACCCTTAGACCATGGCGCAGTCCATGGGTATGGCCCTGGGATGGAGAGGGATGTCACGGTTACCCAGGACCCCACCATGCTGTGCCTGCTGCTTCTCTTTGCTGTTCTCCAGAGGGAAAAAGTATGAGGTGATCTATTTTAAACTTGTCAAACATATGCCCTTCCTGACATGGAAGGGAAACAATACACATTTCTTTAGTGGGGGAAATGTCGAGGTTTTCCTGAACTCAATTAAATCCGTTTACAAGCTGCTTTGATTTTGTCAGTTTTGAAAATGGTGATAAAGTTTTGCTGCGTATTTCATGCTTGATCTTAATCAATACAACTTGATACATGCTTTTGCTCCTATGCATCAGAAAATAAGACAGGAAATCATTGCAAAGTTTTCCATGGCTACTTTGTGTTGAAAAATCTATTCTTTTGCCTCTGTGGGAAGGAAGAGTGGAGCTTGCAGGGAGAGTGCAATGACTCTAGAATCACTTCCCACTATAAACAAGCAACAAAGATCATGTGTCTTTCGCAAGTAGTTTTTTGAGAAACAAAATCCCCTTCTGAGGAAGTGAAGTTATAACAAAAACTGGGAACAACAATAGAACATTTATTTGTTGGGATAACAGTGCTGGGCACAGCAGTCTACCTCCACACTGTGGGATTAATTCTAGCTTTTGTTTATAGTTTGAAACTTCTTTTAAGTTTATTTATTTATTTTGACAGAGAGAGCACTTGAGGGCTGGGGTGCTTCAGAGAAAGAGGGAGAGAGAGAATCCCAGGCAGGCTCGGTGATGTCCCATGACTGTGAGATCACCACCTGAGCTGATAACAAGTGTCGGTCGTTCAACCACCTGAGCCACCCAGGTGCCCCTACAGTTTAAAATTCTTAATAGAGCCTTCTTTACCTCAGGAAACTCTTTGAGGCATCAAGGAGGCCTACAAATGATTATCTATAGAATTATTCTACATAGCAATTCCTGCATCATGAGAGCACCCCAGATTCACAACAGGATAATAGCCAATTTCCCCCTTTCTTCTGTAAGATGACATCAGAACTCTACTTTCCTCCTATCTTTCTACTAAAAAAAAAATGACAAAAGCATAAAGCATGTTTCAAAAGTCCAAGTGGTAGTTTTGCTTGGAAGGTTCTAAAACCAGAGCACTTCCATTACTTCCTGACTGCATGCCCTGCTAGTTGTGAGACTCTGGCAAAGTCACCTCAGACTCACCCTTCCCTTGCTCCATTTATATTTTCACAGGACCAGGGCCCGAGTGGGATGCCAATGCTGCTGAGCCTCTTAAATCTTCACAATGGCTCAAACCAGTCACTAGATCTTCAGTAGCCACGATTCCCATTCTTAAGGTATTGAGCAACTCCCTATAGGTCTTTCTACTCAGAGAAATCACCAGTAAGTTCTCTCCAGAGAATTAGGCCCTTTTTCTGCAAGCATCCACAACAAAGAAATCTTTTCATTGGCCTACAGCAAACATTAAATTCTTTGCTTCAAGGGGAGCTGAAGTATAGAAAATCTGAGTTTATTACAATCAAATTATGATGGTCCCCTAACATATCCTCTAGATGAGCATTTGCTAATAGGTTTTATGTACCAGAACTTACAGTGCGTTTTTTCTTACGAGTATAAACTCGCTATCTTCTCCTCCCAGCAGCCATGTAACCATGATATTAATAACAATGACAATAGCTAAACTTTAGTAGACACTTATAATACTCGAGGACCTCTATAATTAACATAAATAATTATAATTAATCCTCTCAACAGTCCTATGAGGAAGATACTATCACTTCAGTTACATGGGCAAAGAAACTAAAAATCAGAGAAGTAAATTCTCCACACAGAGCTTTTCACCACCAGGCAGTTTTGTCTCATCAAAGTCTTCCAGCTTCCCGAAGTAAGAGTCTGAGATTCTTTTCTGTAAACTAATCCCACCTGAAGGGCAAGTTTCAGTGATAGGTAGATGCCACTCCTCCATCAACCTGCCAAGGAGTTACAGTAGGTACCATTGTTCCCATTTTATAGAGGGCAAATAGAATTGTGTAAAAAGATGAGTCTTATGCTTAGATATTTTCCCTAGGCCCTCAAAAGGATTAGGATTCCATTTATAGAAAGATAGAGTAAAAACTCGGATTCAGCTTTAAATTGGGAAACACCAAATAAGGCTGCAACTACTTTTTCCAAAAATGAAAAAAACCTGGCAACCACAAAATTAAATTGGTCAGGTCCCAGAAATAGCACCTTGGATATGAGTGTGGCTAGCCATGAAGGCTCATAAATTAAATGGAAGATGTCCAGGTACCGCCCCCTCCATACACACACACACACACACACACACACAATTTATTTCTAGTAGCTGTAGTGGGAATGCATTACAACTGCTATCCCTGGGGCTCCTGGGTGGCTCAGTGGTTTAAGCATCCTACTTCGGCTCAGGTCATGATATCATGTCTCATGGGTTTGAGCCCCACTTCAGGCTCTGTGTTGACAGCTCAAAGCCTGGAGCCTGCTTCGGATTCTGTCTCCCTTTCTTTCTGCCCCCACCCCCACTCACACTCTGTCTCTCTCTCTCCCAAAAATAAATAAAACATTAAAAATTTTTTAAAAAACCTGCTATGACTGCCAGCAGGGGTTTATAAGCCAAGGGACGTCTGTGACATTCCCTGCCTCAATGGCTGAGGTGTCCCACCCACTTTCTGGTGCTAGTGAGAGGGGATCAGGGTGAGACTGTCCGGGGGAAGCTCAATTTCACCATGAATCATTTGACTATGTTATTCATCCTTACCTGTGAGGTGTTAAAAATCCTGGGAAGAATTTTCCTTACAGCTGTATAAAGAAACTGTGGGGAGGAGATGAGTGAACAGTTGCACTTTCTCTTCTTTCTCCTTTTCTAAGCCTGTGTTCCTTTCAATTTCCAAAGGGTGGCTGTGTCATGGAGTGGGGAATGTCTACTACACCTTATCGATCAATCCCATTCTCCCTCCCTAAAATCTATCACCTCAGAGTAATCTGTTTAGTTTGAGTTCTGCTCCCAACCAGCCATGTGTCCTTGGATAAGTCACTGAACCTCTTTCAATGGCTCAATTTCCCCTGTATAATGCAAATGCAAAGAACACTGGACTTGATGTCATAAGATCTGAGTTCCTGCCCCAGTCTTACTCCTTACTATCTCTCTAAAATTAGATAATTTGAGCCCTACCTTTATTTACCTCTTTGAGCCATACCTTTGTTATCTGTGCAGTAAGGAATATAGATTACTACTTCTAAGGTTCCAAGAGTTTCTATTGTTTTTTTATTATATATATGTACAATCACACATACACACACGTATATACATACATACATACACAGACATACACACATTTATACATACATACATATATATATATATGTCTCTATCTATATGTATGTGTGTGCATATATATAGAGTGTTCTTTGTGCACTGTAAATACAGTCCCATATAGATATAAAAGATTGATATCACCTTTGTTGATTGCAGACTTAGTGATATCTAGTCTGGAAGGCAGAATGAGCTCTCCCGTTTGCTCCTACCCACTCCTTTATTATAGCACTACACTAAAGCTGGTGAAGATGGATGGGGAGCCAAACTCCCTGGCTTCCCATTAAGTCAACAACCACCAGTTTTATTCCTTTCTCAGCTGTTTCTCTTCTCATGGGATTCCTATAGGACAGAGGCATTAATATGACATAGATGATTGTAAAAATGGCCTGCCCAGACCTCATAAAGGAATCCATGCTGGCACCACCCCCCTGCAAGCTGAGTTCCCAAAGCTGAGGTCAGGACTTCTAAGTTTAACTTGTACCCAGAAAATGTGTTTTCATGAACAGAAGTGAGGAGTCTTTCTTGAAAGTAACAATGGATTCTTAGAAGGAAAATAAACTAGAAATTAAATTAAGTATAGGGGTTTTTCTTCCATCATGGCTTGTAGTAAGTGGCACTGACTTTCAACAGCAGACACTAGGGAAGAAACCTTAGCTCCTCCTTATTTGTATTCTTTTCTCTCCTTGCCTTTCCTTTTTTTCCTCTCTCAAATGCCTCTGTACTTATTAGGAAGGGGAGAAACTTTACAACTTTGCTGAGGTAAATTCATCCTACATTTTGATCCTGGCCAGCATCTCCCGCTTGGCATGCTTTCACAGTTAAGGAAAAAAGCAAAATCACGGTAAAGCTGCAAGGTCACCAAGTTATCTATGGGGCATGAGTCTTCATATACTTCCTTAGAACATTTTTCTCCGTCTCTGTCTCTGTCTCTCTCTTCCCTTATTAACTGGGCTTCTAGTTTACACATAGTGTGACTCAGCAACCTACCAATCACAGATCTGAAGGGAAGGGGCCAAGACAAGAATCAGCATCTCCAGTGGTGTCAACTCATCCCAAGAAGACACATCTGAGACAAGAACAGAGCAGACTCTGATGCAAGCTTCTGCAGCCTGAGACACCTGGCCTTTGCCACCCACTGTCTTGTTTTCCTGGGAAAGTGAGGAAAGGTCTGCTGGCCATACTTCCTTCTGAGGAATATACTGGAGCCATACGACATATAGCAACACTGAACACAGCCTGTGCAGCTACGTGACAGTCTTTGCCATCCTCTGCACCCCAGCCAAATCCTTGTGAAAGTACATTGATCTGTGTCTGGAACTGTACTGCCTCCTCCTTAACCTTCAAGAGTAATATGTTTATTTGGCATATGATTTGAGTGTTTCAAAGAGATTCTAGTGAGGCTGCTGGCAGCCAAACTATGTAAGTTAAAGCAGACCCACAAATACAAACATCCCACAATGGTTCATATCCAAAGAGCTGGGCTGGGGCACCATACACATGTATGAATAGCGGCCTCAGGTGGGTGCCATTGCTCCTGCCATTGCTGCTGGAATCTCCCTGTAGCTGAGATAGCAACATAGGGATTTCCCACATGAAATGCCTCCTGACAGGAAACTTAGTGGATGAGGAAAAACCCCGGAGCAATTCAGGGAATGGATTCCAGTCAGCCTGAAAACTTGTGTTTTTGTCTTTTGGTGTTTGGCAAGACAATACTATTTGTTTTAAGAGCTCTATCACTGGTCTACAAATAAAATATGTATCACCCGGTCTCCATTCTCCATATGGGCCTGATATTGTAACAAACCATACTTGTGTTCATGTATAAAGAGAACGTGAACCTCGTGGCACCATTTCTTCTGGGCTTGGGTTTGTGATGTAGACACACTGATGATTTCTGATTTGCAGGGCTTAAGAAGAAAATCTGAAGTTGACCTATTTGGGTGTGTATGAAAACACTCATGTGTATAGATGGACATGAAGTTATGATATTCCTGTGCCAGGAGTGTGAGCAAGTCTGGGTGTGGAATCAGGTGCACACACATGGAATGTGTGCCTGCAATATATCCTAGACAGTCTATATATGTCATGTCATTTAGACCCAATTTTATAGACTTGAAGCCTAGACTTATAAAGATTAATAGATGTACCTAAAGTTAAAGGTAATAAAAAGTAGCAAAACTAGGATTTGGATCTAGGTTCATACACTCCAAAACCCATGCTCTTCCTCCAATTCAACACTGGATTGAATCAAGTTGTTGTTACTTTTTGTAATACATTCAGAGTTGGTGATGATTTGAGGGCAGCAGGTGGTATCTTTGTGTCCTATCCTCACCATTCAGCAGCTGTGGTGCATAGGCTGTAATTCATGGACGGACTTGTCAAAAGGGCATCAAAAGTTGTCCTGGGAAGCTGGACCTGATAGTGAACCACTGGCCTGTTTTTCTCTTGATGGGAATCTTCTAATGTCCCTTCAGCACATTCTGACTTTTTTGGGTTGTGTCTTTATGCAAAACATGAATTACTAGAGAGTTCTTGCTTCTTGCCATGTATGTTATAAAGATAAGATATTATTAACCATGATTCATAATCTAGGAAAGACACTGAGTTCTAGAGACAAGGGCTCAGCCTAGAGCTTTGACCCTGACCACGTGGCACCCAGCCTTCACCTCTTGCCCTTCTACAAGGATGAAACAAGTATAAAGTATTTTGAAGACCAGGTTCTTTGGCCCTGTGGTCTTGAGATTTCAGTGTCTGTTGATTTTCTTGGGGGAAGGATTCTTGCAAGGGTAAGAAAAGAGGTGGAACAGATTTGGGTTTAATAAATCATGTCCTTTGAAGAAAGGTTCTGTTTAATTCAAAGAATTAAAGCTTGATGCTGAGACATTGTACTTTAAGTTGATTGGAAACAATGGACTGAAAATAATGCCTTTTAGATTAAAGGAATTTGGATAAAAGGATAAAGGAACAAAATTTACAATGTGAAATTATCACCCTTAAAATATAAAACTTTTCCAGTGATTTGTCTATGGCTTTTCTCTTAAGAGACAGATGTGTTTTGGGCTTTGATTCTTAGTGTTTAGGATAAAATGTTCATGGACATTCTTATTCACTGAGAAGGAAACTAATAATGCCTTTCTACATTCTCATTTTAAAAGAAACTTCTCTGTTTAACTTGAGTCACTTTTAGCTGTGCTTACAGGTCTCAAAGGAACTATTCACTCAGAAGAGAAAAAGTGTAAATGTGTCTGAAAACGGTCACTGGTCTGATTAATTTCTCATTGTGTACCCATGACTCCTGAGGGGGCTGGTGTGATCACATTATCTTGATATGGGCTTTACTAGTTGATTGGAGTGCAATGATCTCCCCAAGTTCAGGCTGATTATAAAAGGCAGGCAGAAATATGGCAGGAAATACCCTGTGGCAAATCTATAATTCCAAGAAGAAAGTGAGGCATTTAAAAAAATATCTATATATTTCATAGAAGGTAGGTAAACAGTTCTACTCTCACTTACTAGATGAGGCCTTTGTGAAGACACTTAGGCCTTTCACTTACTTTGCCCTCAACTACCATAGATGGATTGAAACCTTTAGATTTGAGAGCTCTATTTCTTTCCTTACAGTGATTATCCAGAGTGACCCCAAGTGCTTTCAAAGTCCTGATCTAAAACTGGGTATGTGACAGAAGCAAATCATGGATGCAAAGAGATCTTGCCAGGAATGGAATGAGGCTGTGGTAGATTCACTTCAACATTTTTGTGATTGCTTCATTCATTCATTTGATATCCATAGTTATATTTTTCCATAGTCACTATATGCCTTAGATTTTGATTCTGTTACAGATAAGATGATGAATTAGACACTGATCCTAACTTCACAAGGTTAAGTTACTATGCCGCGTGATTCATTTTTGAAAGAATTGTTTACACTGTGCTTAAGGAGTACTGAAGAGGAGGTGAGCACAGATGGTGACTGAGTTGGATCTTTGTTAAGATTTTATTAAAACATGGGGCGCTGGGTGGCTCAGTCAGTTGGACGTCCAACTTAGCTCACGTCAGTATCTCGCAGTTCACAAGTTTGAGGCCCGCGTCGGGCTCTGTGCTGACAACTCAGAGCCTGGAGCCTGCTTAGAATTGTGTCTCCCTCTCTCTCTGCCCCTCCCCTGCTCATTCTCTCTCTCTCTCAGAAATAACATTAAAAGAAGATTTTATTAAAATATAAATGAAATAGAACCTGTTACATACAATTACAGAACATATTCCCACTTCTCATTCTCAGTCTTCTCTCTATGTAGAGGAAAATGAGTCTTGAAGGACAATTTAAAGTTAGTCAAATGCACCAATGGGACCAAGTATTATGGTCTAAGGAAATGAGATATATCAGGCGTGGAAACATGAGGCTCACCTAAGAAATGCTACTTAGGTCAATATGGCTACCCAGTGTGGCAGTATGATGGGGAGATGGAGGCAGTATGATGGGGAAATGGATAATGAAGAATGTCCATGTTTGGGATATGTGGGGAGCCATAGGAACATAATAAAACTAAGGACATGTCACAAACAGATTTTTATTTTAGAAAGATTACTATAGCAGCAGGATAATGGAGGAAGTGGAGAGAAGCACTGTTACATTCGGAATATCAAGGCTCTCAAATAGTGGTTCTTTACTCTGGTTGCATATTTATATTTCCTAGGGAGCTTTTCAAATCCTGATGCTCACCCAAGACCAGATGGTTTTACTGGTAAATTCTACCAAACATTTAAATACAAAACATTTAGTGGTAAATTCTACCAATTCTTCTTTAAAGAAGAATTAATTTTGGGGTGCCGGGGGGGCTCAGTGGTTAAGTGTCCAGCTCTTGGTTTTGGCTCAGGTCATGATTTCATGGTTTTGTGAGTTCATGCTCCATGTTGGACTCTGCACTGAAAGTGCAGGGCCTGCTTGGGATTCTCTCTCCCTCTCTCTCTCTCTCTCTCTCTCTCTCTCACTCTCTGCCTCTACCCCACTCACACTGTCTCTGTTTCTTTCAAAAATGAATAAGTAAAAATAAAAATAAATAATAAAAAAAGAAGAATTAATGCTAGTCCTTCTCAAACTCTTCCAAAAAAATTGGAGAGGAGGGAACACTCCCATACTTATTTTACTAGGCCAGCAGTACCCTGATGAAAAAGTCAAACAAGAAAACTATAGGCCAATATCCCTGATGAATATAGATGCAAAAATTCTCAACAAAATGCTACCAATCAAACAGTACATTAAAAGGATCAGGGGTGCTTGGGTGGCACAGTTGGTTGAGCATCTGACTCTTGATTTCGGCTTAAGTGATGATCCCAGGGTCATGAGATTAAGCCCCACATAAGATTCTCTCTCGCTCTCTCTCTGCCCCTAAGTTGCTAAGATAGTAGATCTTAAAAATTCTTACTACACCCCCACACCCATTACCCTCCCCTACCCCCCCCCCACACATCTATTCAACATAGCACTGGGAGTCCCAGCTAGAGCAATCAAAGTAAAATAAAGAAATAAAAGGTGCACCCGGATGGCTCAGTCAGTTGAGCATCCAGCTTCTGCTCAGGTCATGATCTCGTGGTTCCTAAGTTCAAGCCCTGCCTCAGGTTCTGTGTTGACAGCTTGGAGCCTGGAGCCTGCTTCAGTTTCTGTGTCTTCCTCTCTCTCTGCCCCTCCCCTGCTCTCTCTCTCTCTCTCTCTCTCTCTCAAAAATAAACATTAAAAAAATAAAAAGTAAAGAACTAAAAGCCATCCAAATCAGAAAGAAAAAAGTAAAATTGTCTTTATTTGCAGGTATGTGTTTTTATATGTAGAAAACATATATAAAGATAAGTTCCTGGATATTAAAACAACATAACAAAAATCAGTTGCATTTCTATACACTAACAACAAACAATCTGAAAAGATTGAAATAAAACAATTCTGTTTAACACTAAAAAACAATAAATAAATAAATAAATAAATAAATATATAAATAAATAAAATTTACACAAGGAATGCCAGATCTGTATAAGGCAAACTATAAGACTTTGATGAAAGAAATTGAAGAGACATAAACAAATGGAAAGACACCCTGTGTTCATAGATCAGAATAATTAATATTGTTAAAATGTCCATATTACTCAAGGCCATCTATAGATTCAATGTATCCAATGGCATTTTTCACAGAAATAGGAAAAACAGGGGCGCCTGGGTGGCGCAGTCGGTTAAGCGTCCGACTTCAGCCAGGTCACGATCTCGCGGTCCGTGAGTTCGAGCCCCGCGTCAGGCTCTGGGCTGATGGCTCGGAGCCTGGAGCCTGTTTCCGATTCTGTGTCTCCCTCTCTCTCTGCCCCTCCCCCGTTCATGCTCTGTCTCTCTCTGTCCCAAAAAAAAAAAAAAAAAAAAAAAAAAAAAAAAAAAAGTTGAAAAAAAAAAAAAAGAAATAGGAAAAACAACCCTAAAATTTGTATAAAACACAAAAGACCCCAAATAGACAAACCCTGAGAAAGAAGAACATAGCTGAGGCATCACACTTCTGATTTCAAATTATACTACAAAGCTATAGTAATCAAAACAGTATGATATTGGTGTAAAAATAGAGCAATGAAACAGAATAAATGCTCAGAAATAAACCCCCACCAGCATGGTCAACAAATATTTGACATGGGAGGTGAGAATACTCAATGGGGAAAGGATAGTTTCTTCAATAAACGGTGTTGGGAAAACCAGATATTCACATGCAAAAGAATAAAATTTGACTTCTATTTTATACCACTCACAAAAATGAACTTGAAATAGGTTAAGGGCCTAAATATAAGACCTGTAACTATAAACCTCCTACTTTGGGAGAAAGCTTTCTGAAATTGGTCTTGGCAATAATTTTTTGAGTATGATGCTAAAAGTATTTGCAACAAAAGTAAAAATCAACAAGTGGGACTATATCAAACCAAAAAAGCTCTGCACAGCAAAAGAAACAATGAACAAAACAAAAAGACAACCTATCATATGGGAGGAAATATTTGCAAAACCATGTATCTGATAAGAGGTTAATATCCAAAATATAGCAAGAATTCACATAACTCAGTAACAAAAATATCTGGTTTAAAAAATGGGCAGAACAAATAATTAGACATTTTTCCAAAGACATACAAATGGCTAACAGGTACATGAAAAGATGCTCAACCTCATTAATCATCAGGGAAACACAAATCCAAACCATAATGAGATATCATTTCACACCTGTTAGAATGGCTATTATCAAAAAGACAAGAGATAATAAGTGTTGGTGAGGATGTGGATAAAGGGGGACACTTGTGCAGTGTTGGTGAGCCTGAAAATTGGTGCAGCCACTCTGGAAACAGTAGAGGTTCTTCAAAAAATTAAAAATAAACTAACATATTATCAGGGCACCTGAGTGGCTCAGTTGGTTAAGCATCTAACTCTAGATTTCAGCTCAGGTTACGATCTCACAGTTTCGTGAGTTTGAGCCCCGCATCAGGGTCTGCTCTGACAGTGTGGCGACTGCTTGGGATGCTCTCTTTCCTCTCTCTATGCACCTCCCCTGCTTGAGCTGTCCCTGGCTCTCTCGAAATAAATAAATAAACTTTAAAAAAAGAAAAAAAACCTACCATATTACCCAGCAATCCCATTTATAGCCAAAGGAAATAAAGAGGATAATGAAGAGATACCTGTACTCTTATGTTTATTGTGGCCTTAGTCACAATAGCCAAGAGATAGAAACAACCTAATTGTCCATCAATGGATGAATGGGTAAAGAAAATGTGGTTGTGTATATATAAACACAATGGAATATTATTCAGCCACAAGAAGGAAGAAAATCTTGCCATTTGCAAAAACATGGGTGAACTTTGAAGGCATTATGCTTGGTGATGTAAGTCGAAGAAAGATAAATACTGTATGATCTCTCTTATATGTGGAATCTAAAAAAAACTGAACTCTTAGAAATAGTGGGTTGGTGGTTACCAGTACAATATGTATGTATGTATGTATGTATGTATGTATACCTAGTACTTATCCATTCATCTGTTGATGGGCACTTAGGTTGTTTCCTTGTCTTGGCTAAGAAGCACCATTTTCATGCTATTTCACTCAATTTGGAATATTCTAGGTGAACTAATCCATCTCAAAACTTCTCCCTAAAGCGGTGCAAGAAACTGGCTATTGGTGGCTGGAGGACAGAAACTTTTCTCAGGGGGCAGTCAGGCAGGCTGCAGACTGCATGGCAATAGGATTTATTTCCCAGTGATGCAGACAGGCTTGATCTGAGATGTAGTCCAGAGACTCCTCCAAAGAGCTATTGATCTGTTCTTTTGAATCTTGAATCTCATACTTTAAATGACCACCAAATAATATAAATGACACAAATATTCATACTCATACTAATACATACAAGCATTTATTGAGAAATCATTATGTGCCAGACTCTAGGATAAGCAGTTTACATACAAAGTCTCATTTAATCATAAAAATAACTATATGAAGAAGAGTATTGTATTACCACAATTTTATAGCTGAGCAAAGGGAGGTATTGAAAGGTTAGACAATTGCTCAAGGTCATAAAGTTGGGGAGCTAGGATTTAATCCAGTGTTAATTCAGAGTCTGATACTCTTAATTTACTGTCTTTGCAAACATTGTAGGGTTTTCTTTTCTTTCTTAGAAATCCCAATATCTGAGTTTACTTCCTTTTACTCTAGGTCAAAGTATTTAAGCCTACTTGACTAATGGCACTTGGGACTGAGCTAATCATGCTAGGATTTCAGTGCAGACCTGCGGGCACCCACGCTAGCACGGAGACATGTCCTGGCTTCTCTTTAGTAGCTCCACATTTTCAAGTCAACAAAGATAACTTCAGAGCACCCCGGGAACTCCATGCTGTCAGGCTGGAGTTGCACTCAGGACCCATTAGGCCTTGAGTGGGCAGAGGGGTTGAACTTAACCTATCCTAGAATACCACATACCTCGAGGAGGTTTGTTTTAGTTGAAAGGCACAATGTTGCAAGGATATCCTCATTCTCAAGACTTTAGATGGTTTTATATCTTCTAAGTAGCTCAGACATGGTAATTTAAAGAGTCTTATAAAGTCTGGTAAAAGATCAACGAAGAAATGCATGGGTCAGTGTTAGTGTGTTTTGTGTTGTGACCACTCAAGTCAATCCCCAACATGAAGACCTGTTAGAGAGCTACGAAGTAGACTCTAGGTGATGACAGAGACTTTTAGACCTCCCCATGACACTTTTGACATTTTCCTTCTAACACCACATGAGTATTTCACTACCTCTTTCCTTCACTGCTGTTGAGAAGTCTGAGTTTTTTCGGGGAAACTGGGAATGCATACATGCTTAAAATAAAACTGCTCATCCACTTGGCTCATGCTTTCAAATTTGTCCAGCTTGAAGGGAGAAGAAATAGGAGGGGGAGAGGTTTAAGGATGAGGGAAATTCAGAATAAGGACGTTAGACTGGGAGCTCAGGAGTATAACATATTAACAATTTTGCTCATTCAAAGATAATGAACTTTGTGTTGATTTTTAAGTGTAGCTCTATTTTAATAGCCATAGAAGGAAAGTCTCTGAAAGAAATAAATATTACCATGTCTATTGTAGGTGCAAGAGAAGCATATATCAATGAATTGTTTATAGTGAAAATAAAGCACTTTCCTTTTTATCAGAGTGAACCTACAGAACCCTTGGCAGTCATTTGCTTTGTACTGAATTGGGCACCTAGCAATCATCTAAGTGATGTGCTTTCTCTCTGCATTCCTTCTGTCATCTCTCCAAGTGATGGAGGTGATGTGAGGATGAGTAAACAGCACTGTAGGCAAAAACAGTGGAAGCAGCACTCAACCTTCAAACTTTGAGATATTATGTCACTAAGTTCATGACACTTAATCACTTTTAATATGTATCTGAGCACATTGTAATAGCTTATCAGTGCCAATGGTGTAACTCATGAGAGTGAGTTAAAAATAGCACATAGGCAATTATGCAGCCTTCACTGGACTATGCATATTATCCTCAGATTGCCCTGACAGCATGCTGTCCTGGAACCGTTCCAGAGGAGTCATTTCTTCGTACTCTTTGCCATCAGAACATCCCAGTAAAGCATAATTTCAGGTTCTGGTAACATGATGCCGCAACCATCATATAAAGCTCAGAATTGGTGGGACTTAGAGATAAGGTAATCGAAACAAACTCACAAAATGTATTAGGTTCATAAAAAGGTGAATCTGTCTAGAATATGCAAGGGATTTACTGTTACAATACTCAACTTCAAGGGAAAATATACTGAAAACACTTATGTCCATGTTATGGATGAATAATGGTATCAAGTGATTCAAGTATCTGTTTCCAATTTCATAAATTCAGAGAAGTTCTTAAGCCTCAAGTAGAATGAATTGATATTCACTCCAATTTTTCAGACCAGGGAGCTGGAGGCCACAAATAGCTCAGGATTCTCTCTAGCCCAGTGAGCTGCTTGCATTTAATAAAATGTTCAGTATTAAAAACATCCAAATGTGTGCTGATCTGAAACAAACCTAGAATGGCTGCTTCTAATCTTTGCCTTTTGCTTCTCACAGTGATTCTTTTCTTGGCTTTCTCTATCAGATAATGCTGGCACTGACCAAGATCTCATTGGAATGGGTTGACACACAAGGAATTCTCCCAGAGTCTTCCTCAGTTTCTTAATCTGTCAAATGAAATATGCATTTGAATACAGGATTTTCACTAACAAAAGTCTAAAACCCCTAACTCTCTTTTCTCCACCCTTAAAAAAATCACAAATTACGTTATGCATTGTCTTTTTATTCTAAAAGGAATATTTATATATTTGAAGTCAATCAGTTGATTTTTAAATATCTTTACTGAGGAACAATTTGCATACCAAAGTATTCACCCATTTTAAGAGCACAATTCAATGACTCAGTAATATTACAGAGTTGTTCAGCCATCCCCACAATTTTAGAATATTTTCATTAACTCTAAAAAGATCCCTCAAGCCCATTTGAGTTGTTTTACCATTCTTGTAGGGAATCAGGTGCACATAAACGTAAAGGTTTATTTTTGGACTCCCAAGTGCATTCATTGATATAGAATATGACTATCCTCAGGCCACTGCCACAGATCTTGATTATAATAGCTTTGTAGTAAGTTTTGAAATCAGAAAGTATGAATTCCCCAACTTTGTTCTTCATTTTTAATGGCTATTCTGGGTTGCAATTTCATATGAATATCAGGGTCAGTTTGTCAATTTTGCAACAACAAAAAACCTGAGATTTTGAAAGAGATTACATTGAATTTACAGATCAGTGTGGGGAATGTTTTCATCTTAATAACAAATCTTCCATTCATGAATATTGGATGTCTTTTTACTTATTTAGATTTCTTTAGTTTTTTTCTATTTTATACTTTTCAGTTTATGTCTGATACTTCTTTTCTTAAATTTATTTCTAAATATTTTTGATGCTATTGTAAATGAGATTGAATTCTTGTCAGATTGTTTATTGCTAGTATATAGAAGAAATACAAATGTGTTTGCACATTGCTTTTATATCCTGCAGTTTGCTTAACTAATTTATTAGTTATAATATTGTTTGTGGATTTCTTATAATTTTCTATATAAAAGATTATGTCATCTGCAAATAGAGATATTTTTACTTCTTCCTTTCCAATCTAGATTACTTTTACTTCTTTTTCTTGCCTAATTGTCCTGGGTAGAACCTTTAGTTCTATGCTGGATAGAAATGGCAAGACTGGACATCTTTGTCTTATTCCTAATTTTAAGAGGAAAATCTTCAGTCTTTCACTGTTCAGGATGATTTTAACTGTAGTTATTTTGCAGATGTCCTTAATTAGGTTGAGGAAGTTTCTTTCTATTTCTAATTTTATAGTGTTTTTTTTTAATGAAGGGGTGCTCGATTTTTGTCAAATGTTTTTTTCTGTATCTATCAAGATGATGATGTGGTTTTTGTCTTTTAGTCTATCGATATATTGTATTACATTGATTGATTTTTGTAAGTTAAATCAAACTTGCATTCCTGGAATAAATCCCATTTGGTTATGGTGTATAATCTTTTTATATATTGTTAGATTCAGTTTGCTAGTATTTTGTCAAAGATTTTGGCATCTATTTTCCTAAGAGTTATCAGTCTATGGTTTTCTTTTTTTTTTTTCTTTTTTTTTTTTATTTTTTAATATATGAAATTTACTGTCAAATTGGTTTCCATACAACACCCAGTGCTCATCCCAAAAGGTGCCCTCCTCAATACCCATCACCCACCCTGCCCTCCCTCCCACCCCCCATCAACCCTCAATTTGTTCTCAGTTTTTAACAGTCTCTTATGCTTTGGCTCTCTCCCACTCTAACCTCTTTTTTTTTTTTTTTTTTTCCTTCCCCTCCCCCATGGGTT
>NW_026057578.1:73267616-73286061 GCF_023721935.1 Panthera uncia
TATGCTTTGGCTCTCTCCCACTCTAACCTCTTTTTTTTTTTTTTTTTCCTTCCCCTCCCCCATGGGTTTCTGTTATGTTTCTCAGGATCCACATAAGAGTGAAACCATATGGTATCTGTCTTTCTCTGTATGGCTTATTTCACTTAGCATCACACTCTCCAGTTCCATCCACGTTGCTACAAAAGGCCATATTTCATTTTTTCTCATTGCCACGTAGTATTCCATTGTGTATATAAACCACAATTTCTTTATCCATTCATCAGTTGATGGACATTTAGGCTCTTTCCATAATTTGGCTATTGTTGAGAGTGCCGCTATAAACATTGGGGTACAGGTGCCCCTATGCATCAGTACTCCTGTATCCCTTGGATAAATTCCTAGCAGTGCTATTGCTGGGTCATAGGGTAGGTCTATTTTTAATTTTCTGAGGAACCTCCACACTGCTTTCCAGAGCGGCTGCACCAATTTGCATTCCCACCAACAGTGCAAGAGGGTTCCTGTTTCTCCACATCCTCTCCAGCATCTATAGTCTCCTGATTTCTTCATTTTGGCCACTCTGACTGGCGTGAGGTGATATCTGAGTGTGGTTTTGATTTGTATTTCCCTGATAAGGAGCGACGTTGAACATCTTTTCATGTGCCTGTTGGCCATCCGGATGTCTTCTTTAGAGAAGTGTCTATTCATGTTTTCTGCCCATTTCTTCACTGGGTTATTTGTTTTTCGGGTGTGGAGTTTGATGAGCTCTTTATAGATTTTGGATACTAGCCCTTTGTCCGATGTGTCATTTGCAAATATCTTTTCCCATTCCGTTGGTTGCCTTTTAGTTTTGTTGGTTGTTTCCTTTGCTGTGCAGAAGCTTTTTATCTTCATAAGGTCCCAGTAATTCACCTTTGCTTTTAATTCCCTTGCCTTTGGGGATGTGCCGAGTAAGAGATTGCTACGGCTGAGGTCAGAGAGGTCTTTTCCTGCTTTCTCCTCTAAGGTTTTGATGGTTTCCTGTCTCACATTCAGGTCCTTTATCCATTTTGAGTTTATTTTTGTGAATGGTGTGAGAAAGTGGTCTAGTTTCAACCTTCTGCATGTTGCTGTCCAGTTCTCCCAGCACCATTTGTTAAAGAGACTGTCTTTTTTCCATTGGATGTTCTTTCCTGCTTTGTCAAAGATGAGTTGGCCATACGTTTGTGGGTCTAGTTCTGGGGTTTCTATTCTATTCCATTGGTCTATGTGTCTGTTTTTATGCCAATACCATGCTGACTTGATGATGACAGCTTTGTAGTAGAGGCTAAAGTCTGGGATTGTGATGCCTCCTGCTTTGGTCTTCTTCTTCAAAATTACTTTGGCTATTCGGGGCCTTTTGTGGTTCCATATGAATTTTAGGATTGCTTGTTCTAGTTTCGAGAAGAATGCTGGTGCAATTTTGATTGGGATTGCATTGAATGTGTAGATAGCTTTGGGTAGTATTGACATTTTGTCAATATTTATTCTTCCAATCCATGAGCAGGGAATGTCTTTCCATTTCTTTATATCTTCTTCAATTACCTGCATAAGCTTTCTATAGTTTTCAGCATACAGATCTTTTACATCTTTGGTTAGATTTATTCCTAGGTATTTTATGCTTCTTGGTGCAATTGTGAATGGGATCAGTTTCTTCATTTGTCTTTCTGTTGCTTCATTGTTAGTGTATAAGAATGCAACTGATTTCTGCACATTGATTTTGTATCCTGCAACTTTGCTGAATTCATGTATCAGTTCTAGCAGACTTTTGGTGGAGTCTATCGGATTTTCCATGTATAATATCATGTCATCTGCAAAAAGCGAAAGCTTGACTTCGTCTTTGCCAATTTTGATGCCTTTGATTTCCTTTTGTTGTCTGATTGCTGATGCTAGAACTTCCAGCACTATATTAAACAACAGCGGTGACAGTGGGCATCCCTGTCGTGTTCCTGATCTCAGGGAAAAAGCTCTCAGTTTTTCCCCATTGAGGATGATGTTAGCTGTGGGCTTTTCATAAATGGCCTTTATGATCTTTAAGTATGTTCCTTCTATCCCGACTTTCTCAAGGGTTTTTATTAAGAAAGGGTGCTGGATTTTGTCAAAGGCCTTTTCTGCATCGATTGACAGGATCATATGGTTCTTCTCTTTTTTTTTGTTAATGTGATGTATCACGTTGATGGATTTGCGAATGTTGAACCAGCCCTGCATCCCAGGAATGAATCCCACTTGATCATGGTGAATAATTCTTTTTATATGCTGTTGAATTCGATTTGCTAGTATCTTATTAAGAATTTTTGCATCCATATTCATCAGGGATATTGGCCTGTAGTTCTCTTTTTTTACTGGGTCTCTGTCTGGTTTAGGAATCAAAGTAATACTGGCTTCATAGAATGAGTCTGGAAGTTTTCCTTCCCTTTCTATTTCTTGGAATAGCTTGAGAAGGATAGGTATTATCTCTGCTTTAAATGTCTGGTAGAACTCCCCTGGGAAGCCATCTGGTCCTGGACTCTTATTTGTTGGGAGATTTTTGATAACCGATTCAATTTCTTCGCTGGTTATGGGTCTGTTCAAGCTTTCTATTTCCTCCTGATTGAGTTTTGGAAGAGTGTGGGTGTTTAGAAATTTGTCCATTTCTTCCAGGTTGTCCAATTTGCTGGCATATAATTTTTCATAGTATTTCCTGATAATTGTTTGTATCTCTGAGGGATTGGTTGTAATCATTCCATTTTCATTCATGATTTTATCTATTTGGGTCATCTCCCTTTTCTTTTTGAGAAGCCTGGCTAGAGGTTTGTCAATTTTGTTTATTTTTTCAAAAAACCAACTCTTGGTTTCGTTGATCTGCTCTACAGTTTTTTTTAGATTCTATATTGTTTATTTCTGCTCTGATCTTTATTATTTCTCTTCTTCTGCTGGGTTTAGGCTGCCTTTGCTGTTCTGCTTCTATTTCCTTTAGGTGTGCTGTTAGATTTTGTATTTGGGATTTTTCTTGTTTCTTGAGATAGGCCTGGATTGCAATGTATTTTCCTCTCAGGACTGCCTTCGCTGCATCCCAAAGCGTTTGGATTGTTGTATTTTCATTTTCGTTTGTTTCCATGTATATTTTAATTTCTTCTCTAATTGCCTGGTTGACCCACTCATTCGTTAGTAGGGTGTTCTTTAACCTCCATGCTTTTGGAGGTTTTCCAGACTTTTTCCTGTGGTTGATTTCAAGCTTCATAGCATTGTGGTCTGAAAGTATGCATGGTATAATTTCAATTCTTGTAAACTTATGAAGGGCTGTTTTGTGACCCAGTATATGATCTATCTTGGAGAATGTTCCATGTGCACTCGAGAAGAAAGTATATTCTGTTGCTTTGGGATGCAGAGTTCTAAATATATCTGTCAAGTCCATCTGATCCCATGTATCATTCAGGGCCCTTGTTTCTTTATTGACTGTGTGTCTAGATGATCTATCCATTTCTGTAAGTGGGGTGTTAAAGTCCCCTGCAATGACCACATTCTTATCAATAAGGTTGCTTATGTTTATGAGTAATTGTTTTATATATCTGGGGGCTCGGGTATTTGGCGCATAGACATTTATAATAGTTAGCTCTTCCTGGTGGATAGACCCTGTGATTATTATATAATGCCCTTCTTCATCTCTTGTTACAGCCTTTAATTTAAAGTCTAGTTTGTCTGATATAAGTATGGCTACTCCAGCTTTCTTTTGGCTTCCAGGAGCATGATAAATAGTTCTCCATCCCCTCACTCTCAATCTAAAGGTGTCCTCAGATCTAAAATGAGTCTCTTGTAGACAGCAAATAGATGGGTCTTGTTTTTTTATCCATTCTGATACCCTATGTCTTTTAGTTGGCGCATTTAATCCATTTACATTCAGTGTTATTATAGAAAGATATGGGTTTAGAGTCATTGTGATGTCTGTATGTTTTATGCTTGTAGTGATGTCTCTGGTACTTTGTCTCACAGGATCCCCCTTAGGATCT
Organism: Panthera uncia; assembly: GCF_023721935.1. NCBI lineage: Eukaryota > Metazoa > Chordata > Mammalia > Carnivora > Felidae > Panthera > Panthera uncia. Next base: position 73,271,597 of record NW_026057578.1, read on the forward strand.
CTTGTAGGGCTGGTTTCGTGGTGACAAATTCCTTCAGTTTTTGTTTGTTTGGGAAGACCTTTATCTCTCCTTCTATTCTAAATGACAGACTTGCTGGATAAAGGATTCTCGGCTGCATATTTTTTCTGTTTAGCACACTGTAGATATCGTGCCAAGCCTTTCTGGCCTGCCAAGTTTCAAAGGAGAGATCAGTCACGAGTCTTATGGGTCTCCCTTTATAAGTGAGGGCACGTTTATCCCTTGCTGCTTTCAGAATTTTCTCTTTATCCTTGTATTTTGCCAGTTTCACTATGATATGTCATGCAGAAGATCGATTCAAGTTACGTCTGAAGGGAGTTCTCTGTGCCTCTTGGATTTCAATGCCTTTTTCCTTCCCCAGTTCAGGGAAGTTCTCAGCTATAATTTGTTCAAGTACCCCTTCAGCACCTTTCCCTCTCTCTTCCTCCTCTGGGATACCAATTATGCGTATATTATTTTTTTTTAGTGTATCACTTAGTTCTCTAATTTTCCCCTCATACTCCTGGATTTTTTTATCTCTCTTTCTTTCAGCTTCCTCTTTCTCCATAACTTTATCTTCTAGTTCACCTATTCTCTCCTCTGCCTCTTCAAGCCGAGCCATCGTGGATTCCATTTTGTTTTGCATTTCGTTTAAAGCGTTTTTCAACTCCTCGTGACTGTTCCTTAGTCCCTCAATCTTTGTGGCAAGAGATTCTCTGCTGTCCTGTATACTGTTTTCAAGCCCAGCGATTAATTTTATGACTATTATTCTAAATTCACTTTCTGTTATATTATTTAAATCCTTTTTGATCAGTTCATTAGCTGTTGTTATTTCCTGGAGATTCTTCTGAGGGGAATTCTTCCGTTTGGTCATTTTGGATAGTCCCTGGCGTGGTGAGGACCTGCAGTGCACTTCCCCTGTGCTGTGGTGTATAACTGGAGTTAGTGGGCGGGGCCGCAGTCCGACCCGATGTCTGCCCCCAGCCCACTGCTGGGGCCACAGTCAGACTGGTGTGTGCCTTCTCTTCCCCTCTCCTAGGGGCAGGATTCACTGTGGGGTGGCGTGTCCCGTCTGGGCTACTTGCACACTGCCAGGCTTGTGTTGCTGGGGATCTGGCGTATTAGCTGGGGTGGGTAGGCAAGGTGCAGGGGGGGTGGAGGGGCAGGCTTAGCTCGCTTCTCCTTAGGTGATCCACTCCAGGAGGAGCCCTGTGGCAGCGGGAGGGAGTCAGATCCGCTGCCGGAGGTTTGGCTCCGCAGAAGCACAGAGTTGGGTGTTTGCGCAGAGCGAGCAAGTTCCCTGGCAGGAACTGGTTCCCTTTGGGATTTTGGCTGGGGGATGGGCGGGGGAGATGGCGCTGGCACCTTTGTTCCCCGCCAAGCTGAGCTCTGCCGTCCGGGGGCTCAGCAGCTCTCCCTCCCTTTGTCCTCCAGCCTTCCCGCTTTCCGAGCAGAGCTGTTAACTTATGACCTCCCAGACGCTAAGTCGCGCTTGCTGTCGGAACACAGTCCGTCCGGCCCCTCCGCTTTTGCCAGCCAGACTCGGGGGCTCCGCTTGGCCGGCGAGCCGCCCCTCCGCCCCGGCTCCCTCCCGCCAGTCCGTGGAGCGCGCACCGCCTCGCCGCCCTTCCTACCCTCTTCCGTGGGCCTCTAGTCTGCGCTTGACTCCGGAGACTCCCTTCTGCTAATCCTCTGGCGGTTTTCTGGGTTCTTTAGGCAGGTGTAGGTGGAATCTAAGTGATCGGCAGGACGCGTTGTGAGCCCCGCGTCCTCCTACGCCGCCATCTTCCGGAACCTCCCCTCTATGGTTTTCTTTTATTCTAATGTCTTTAGTTTTGGTAATTCAGTCCTCATGTAATGCATGTTTCCTCCTTTTCTACTGTTTGGAAGAGTTTGTGAAGTATGATATTAATTCCTCTTTACGTTATTTGCTAGAATTCACAAGTGAAGGTTTATGGACCTGGGCTTTCTTTATGGTGAATTTTTAAATTATATTTAATCTCCTTATTTATTATAGGTCTATTCAGATTTTGTTTTTCATTTTGAGTTAGTTTGGCAGTTTCTGTCTTTCAAGGAATTTGTCCATTTTATTTAAGTTATCAAATTTGTTGGCATATAATTCTTGTAGCATTCCTTTCTAATCCTATTTATTTCTACAAGATATACTTATGTCCCTCTTTCATTCCTGACTTTAGTTATCTAGATTTTCTTCTTGTTTGTTTTTGTTTTTTTCTGGTCAGTTTTGGTAAAGTTTTTCATTTTTGTTGATTTTTTCAAAAATTAAATTTCTTGTTTCATTCTACATTATTTTTCTGTCTTATTTCCTTTCAATTTTATTTATTTATGCTCTAATCTTTGTTATTTACTTCCTTCTCATTGATTTAGGCTTAGTTTTCTTTTATTTTTCTAGTTCTTAAGATGGAAGCTTAGGTTATTGATTGAGATCTTTCTTCTACTTATAATACAGGTGTTTATAACTATCTATTTCCCTCTGAAAATTGCTTGAGTTGCATCTCATAAATTTAGTATGTTGCATTTCATTTTAATTCATTAAACTTTTTTTTCCTAATTTCCCTTTTGTTTTCTTCTTTGATCCACTAGTTATTTAGGCTTGTGTTGTTTAATTTCCACAAATTTTTGAAATTCCCAAATTCCCTTGTTTTGATTTCTAATTTCGTTCCATTCTGGTTGAAGAACATATTTTGTGTGATTACAGTCCTTTTAAATTGACTGAAGCTTTTTTTTATTGCCTAGCATCCTATCAATCCTGGAGAATATTTCATGTGCACTTAAGATATATGTGAATTCTGCTGTTTTGGGTGAATTGTTTTTTAAATGTCTGTTATGTCTTTAAAGCATTGCTTTTTGGGGTTAATCTAATGTATTTTAAAATCTAAAGTGTGCTTACTATAGATGACATATTTTCTGGCATTTTTAAAAAATCCAATCTAACATTTTCTGCTTTTGATCAGATTGTTTAATTCATTCACATTTAACATTATTATTGTTGCGGTTGAATTTACATCTCTCATTTTGGTTTTTGTTTTCTAAATATTTCATCTTTTTATTTCCTCAATTCTTCCTTTACTATCTTCTTTTGCATTAAGTGAATATTTCCTAGTGTAACATTGTGATTCCTCTAATGATTTGTTATTTGTAGTAAGTAAAATGAACCCCAGATAATGTCCATATCCAAATCCCTGGAACCTGTGAATATGTTTTAAATAAAGCTTGAACTAGGGAAGTTATCCTGGCTGTCTGAATGGGTCAGATGTAATCACAAGGGTTTTTGTTCTACCTTTCTTGTTTCTTTGTGTGTGTGTGTGTGTGTGTGTGTGTGTGGCAGCGGGTTGGCTGTTAAGTTTACATTCCTTCTTTTGGTCCTGCAAACACGGGCTGAGTGCTGAGATTCTCCCGTTTGATTTTCCTAGAGCAGTGCCCTGAAATGCTCAAGTTTTTGAGTCTGTTATTCCCAATCCTGCAGAGTCAGACTGGCTTTCTACACTTGCCCCCCAGCTATCTACAAATGTTCACACTTACTGTCTGCAGGAATGCACTAAGGGAGATGGCCATGGACCTTGGGTGGAATGTGAGGTGTGGTACAGAGCTTTGGGGTGTCTATGGGCCAGTTGGGGGGGTCCACAATTGAAGCATCCCCAGTAGCTCATGGGCACACTTCTTGGTGGAGTCTACAAAGCAGTAGTGGGATACATGGCCCTCCATTGTGTTCCAAGCTCTGGTTTCTGTATTTCTACTCTTCCCTGATCCTAACCTCTCCCAGCCACTCAACCATGCTGATCCCCTCAATATTCTGGGTAGGATGAGAAGAAGGTGAGTCACTTAGGCAGTGTCCCACACAACTGGGAAATCTGGGCACTCACTCAATATCCTCTCACATTCTCCCTCGGGAGGGACTGCAGACTGAGAAGGTCTTTCTTGACACTCTTGAGCTGTGCCATTTTGGGGGAAGAGTGATTATAGGTAAAGTGAAACGATTCCCTTTTCCTTCTTCATTGAGTCTGCTCTTTGGGTTTTTGCTCCAATAATGTGCTGGAACTTCTCTGCTGAACTTCTTCCATAAAGATACTCACATCCAGAGGTGCTTATCAAAATTGGTGCACTGTGAGGAGATGACAATATAAAATTCCTATTCTGCCATCTTGCTGACATTACCTATACTGGGTTTTAAGGATTTCACCAGACTTTAAGGTGCTAAAATATAGTCTTTGGAATTATTACTACATAACCCTAAGTTCAGCTTCCTTATCTCTTTTCAGATAATCTGTTAATATTTTTTACCTCTTCCTGCTATTTTAGTTCTTTATGAAGTAAGTTTAGCAGTTAAGTTTGATTTAATCTACAACCATGCCTGAAATTTGATAAAATAACATTTGCCTTTAAGCCAGGGATTCCTCTCCACCACCCAAAGAATGCCAAAGTTATAGCTTCTTCCAATTGCTCCTATTTGTGGAGGACAGTATAACTTCATAGGAGGTTTTACCAATTCTAAACATAGCGCTGAAGAATTTCATTTTATTCCTCTGTTGGGAGGTGCTGGTGGGGATAGGGAACCAATTAACAAGGAGAAAGGGGGTAATTATTAAGTGCACAAACGTTTCCCAAATCAAATTAGCAGTTAAACACAGAGGCATGGACTTCTCATCTTTATACATATCACATGTTCTCTTTTTTAAATGCTGCAATGTTGCTATATTGAGATTTAATTTGTAATTGCAGGTGATTCTCATTCTTACTAGAGAAGTAAAGCCCTATTAGTAAATTCAGTTGATTTGGTAAGTCTATTAAATTCATTCTTGGGAATTATCCTTTTTTTGTGTGTTTTCTCTCCTATTTTTTCTATTTGCATTTAAAAAATGTTTATAGTTTCTCTTCCTGGTTATTTCACTCTTTCTCTGGTTTTGGAAAATTCCTTCACAGGTTTTTGTAACACAAACATAATAATTTCATCTTGAGCTATCATTATAGAGTTCCTTGAGAATTTTCCATCCTCCCTTAAATGTCTGCTTTTTGCTGGATGTTCCTTAAGCCTACATTACAGAGGAACTTCCCTACCCATTCCTTATTCCTTTTATTCCCCAGGTTACTTTGTTGTAGTTGGAAAATGCTTCCCAAATAATTGGTATAAGACTGTTCATAGTGCTGCAAATTTAATTAATCTCTGCTGTTGATATACTTACTTCCATGCTTAAAGTTAATGACTTCCTGTTGGATTATAATAAACCCATGACTAGATATTTATTTACTTCTTGAGTTTGGGAAAGTAAGGGTTCCCCTCTGTGTAGTTCACATATTTTCTGTGGACTTTTGAGCTATGTCAGTGACACAAAACGAGGTTACCTAAAGTCTTGAAACATCAGGTCTTAAGATCCTGTTGTCTTTAGATGTTTAAGTTATCTTGGGCCAAGAGCTTTCATTTGCATATTTGTTTGTAATTTGACCATTTAATAGGGTTACACTTATGCCTTTTTTTCTTTCAGTCCTTGAGTTACCAAAAATCTATGTCTATGTACCCCTGTAACGAAACTATCTGTAAAGAATATAGCTGCAAGGGGGACTTTTCTTACCAGCCTTCATCCACTCTACTGCTGCAGCTGCAAACTTGGTTCCAGTATTTGGAGAAACCCTATTACCCGAGCCTACAGCATACTGATTCCTGAACTAGTTCTATTCTCTTTTCCTTCCAATGCCAGTTTTTCCTAGGAAATCCCAGTGATTGAAAAGGGAAAAGTGAGGGATATATGATAAAGAGATATATACCACTAAGTATAACCTTCCTAGCTCCCATTGCTCCTCTTACCTGCCTCCAAGTGCCATTTGAAGGCTGAATTATCACCCATTATACTGTTCTCCTTCCCTATACCGTTCCTGGGCACCCCAACATAAGCTCCCACCCAGTTTCTTACACCCTTAGAGGCTTCTGTATTAGTTGGAAGTCATTCAACTGCAAATTAAATGACTCAGAGCAAAGTGAGGAACAAAACTGGGTACTTAATTACCTGTCACAGAACTGAAATGTTCAAAAGTAATGGCTTCAGGCCAGTTTGATCCAGGTGCTCATAGTCTGTCATTTAAATCTACCTCTCTCTAATTTTATGCTCTTCTTCCAGTACTCTTAAAATTTGACTGTAGAACTTGGCTAATCAGACTGCTTTCCTCTTTTTAACACACAAAGGCAAAATAACTTAATTTCCCTTCAGTCATTGCCCTACAAGCTCATCTACCCTCACCTATGAGCAAGAAAATCTCCATACTCACTATTTAAGAGATGGGAAAGAAATGTGTTTGGGGCATGACTAACTTGGATTTCCCAATGCATTTCCCCACAGAAATCTTTTACTTATTTATACTTAAATCCTGCCTTATTCCAAATATGATTTAAGGTGAAAAGGAAAGATTCATAGTACGTGGCAGTAAACTTCAAAGCGCTTCTGAAACTGAATTTCAAGTACTTTTTTTTTTACAAGTTTAATAGATTTCTGTAGATGGGCTGGCCCACTATCCAATCACCATTTTTAATATATATTTTTAAGGGATATGCTTCCCAAGTGAACAATGATTTACAGATGGAATTTTTCTGAGCACAATCTGGTCAGACTTGCAGGGGACTACCTTATTCCTTTTCATGTCACTAGCTAACTGAAATTCACTGGATATTCTTCTACGTTAGATTTACTCATTATGTTTTTGTACAAATGCTTTATTGAATTAGCACTTGGTCCCATTTCTTTCAAGCTAGATCCTTAGTCTAGATGAATCATATTATTTAGTTTTCTAGCTAGCCTGCTACTTCAGTACTGAAATTTTTAACATGTGCAGCAGTATTGACTGCTAATATGTCTACGTGCTTTCTTCCCCCAAAATATAAAACACCTGAAATATGTACTGTCCAAATATCCCTGGGCTTCATTAGTCTGTGGACTAATTTATGCCCAAATTCTGCTGAGACATTGTCCTATCTGCTCAAGCAGGAAGTCAGCATCCCAGAAAATTCCCTTACCACTGCCACCACAATACCCCTGAAAGTATTCTTGGGAATTCCTGGGGAGTAATTTTATGTGGGATCATGAAGTCCATGTCTACCAGGGATCCATTCTCCCTCCAGATTTCTCTTTTTAGGAGAGTGGGTTCTGGTACTACACAACCTGGGTTCAAATCCCGGTGCCACTGTTTAGCTGTGTGACCTTGGGCAAGTTGTTTAACTTCTCTAAACTTTAGCTTGTTACATGGGAAGTGTGGATTGTTTTAAGATTACATGAGAGAATACATTTGGAGTAGTTGGAGAATGCCTGACATGTGTTAAGTGTTCCATAGACATTAATCACTGATGTTATCCACAGCATCTTTTGCTTCCTATCGTTTTTAAGGCTCTTACCTTGACTGCAGGACGTGATCCTCAAAACCTGCAAATCCAGGGGCATCGGAAGAGTCCTCAGTGTGCCATATGTATCTGTCACAGAAATGGAGAGAAAGCCCCTGCTTGCCTTTGGCTCAAGTGCTGTTCTTGGAGCTGGTTGGGGTTGAGGTGGCTCAAGGTCTTGTATTTCTCATCTCTCTTCCAGGCCTTAGTGCACCCAAATCTACCTTTTTTTCTGGCACACTTCACCTCGTGAAAACTAATCTGTAGGACCCAAAACGTCAATGGAGATAAGGGTGGGGACTAAAATATAATTCAACCACATAACAGCTTTAGTGACCTCGCTTTACTGTCAGCTGTGACCCCTACACACAGGAGTCATTTTCTCAATTGTACTTTCTATCTGTAATTTATCTTAATTTTAATTGTCTCTATATATTAAGTAAATTAGTAGACTGAATCCATGTGATTCAAGTCAAAACTTCTTATGTTCCTTTGCACTTCTGTAGATATTTCAGTGTATTTTATTTCCTCAATTCTATAATGCATTCTGCTTTTGGCTATCTTCAGAAAATGATATGTAAAAACAATTTAGTAGAGCAAAACAACTTGATTATTTTTAGAATAAAAATAAAAATAACTTTAGTAAATACTATTAAAATTATTCAAACATTTTAAATTTCAAATAACTATTTTTGACTGATTTAATATGTTATTTATTTTAAGCCAGCTCCAGGATATACAATGTCTTATTTTAAAATTATTTTAATGGGGCACCTGGGTGGCTCAGTCAGTTAAGTGTCTGGGCTCAGGTCACGATCTCACAGTTCGTGACTTCGGGCTCTGCTGTCAGCAGAGTCTGCTTCAGATCCTCTGTCCCCCATTCTCTCTGCCCCTCCCCTTCTCACTGTTTCTCTCTCTCTCTCTCTCAAAAAAATGAATAAAATGAATTTTTAAAATAAAAAAATGAAAACTATTTTAAGATCATAAGAACAAATTAAAACCACATGAAATCTTCATGGGTAACCACCTACTATTAAAAATATTTGGAATGTGTTTCAATTTTTGATCTCATCAATTCAGAAAGGTATTATAATGTCATGATTATATGAGAAGACTGGAGGGCAGTTTGCCTAGTTTGAATCCTGGTTCTACCTAAATGGGAGCTGTGTATCTTGAGCAAGTTTCTTAACCTCTCTGTATTTCAGTTTCCCCATCTGTAAAATGGGGATAATAATAGTCTAGATATCACCATATTGAGGATTAAAATAGGTAATATATGTTAAGTGGTCACATTGCCTGGCACATAACAAACCCTCAATAACTGTTGGCTATTATTATTCACTATGTCAAAAACACTTGACAAAGGAATATCACTTTGTCTCATTTACTTAAAAAAGCATTTATTGGGCACCCAACTACATGTCAGGAACTGTGCTAGATTATGGGCTAAAAGACAATTAAGACAAAATTCCTTCCTCAAGGAACTAATCTTGTGTTTGAAAATTTTCAAATGAGTGATTCCATTAAACATTTCATTTTGGAGAACAGCTATGTTCATGAACCTACCTAGCTTATGGAAGAGATGGCTATTTTTAAAAGAGAAAGAGGTATCTTGTGATTAAAGATGAGTTTTTAAAAATTATATGCGGTAATCTTTCTTTTTTGTCCAAAATATCCAGATTTCAGGCAAGAATGACTATGTAGATGAATAGCTTTAATGGGATCCAAGTGTCTAGGAAGAGTTAATGCAGCTGCAGTGAAAACTCTATGCTTTTATCCTCCTAGAAGTCATTCCAATAATTTAAAAATTAGTCTTCTGAAGATTAACTAAAATAATTTCCATTTTAAATGCCACGTTATAGAATTAGCATTTTCCCATTTATCATTTTTCTTCTTCAAAGAATAAGAAGAGTTATTTAAACTTGAAATGATACAGCTATGTTTAAATAACGATACTTTTCTATCCTCTCCAGAAAATAAATTCTGCATCATCAATAAGAATTCTTAAAGTGACATAAATTGGAAAATAATTTAGCTTCCCAATTATTATTGAGAGATTATGAAGAAGGCTGCTAGTCAACCTCTTGGGGTAAATGGAAGTAAATTGACAGCAAATGGTACACACGTTAAGTTGTGAAGCGAAACTGACCTTGTGCCAATCTCTCGACCTTCCCTTCTTAACAGATGAATGTCATTTGCTGCGTCAGTGGTTTGAAGTCAATAACCATTGATACTGTCCTTTGGGAACTCTTGTGCTTACAGAGGCAATATTTTAGAATGAGGACACAGTCTGCTGATGAGTAAGTAAGTATCTGTAATGATGGTGGGAAGAAATGTTACTTTGAAGCTCTGAAATTCAAAAGAATTATTGCTGCTCTGTTCTTTTTGGTAGTTAGTGAACAATAATGGTGCATAATTCCCAACTATGCTCAAGCAGGAAAAAAACTTATACCTAATAAGAACTTGAAAATGTTTGTGTTCTATAATGCATCATTCTTGCTCTCTTTGGAGGGTAATTTCAAAATGCTTACTTCATAAGAAACTTGGTAAAATAACACCTTTTCAAATGAACTTGTTCATTTATGTCTAGGTCAGAAAGATAAGCAGTTTAGTTTTCAGCCCAAATATATTCTCAGCTATGATATGTGTTTTACCATTTCATCATACGTTGCCTTTGGAGTCCTTACTCTAGTATTTGGTTGCTTGCTTTGTCTGGGAAACTTTTGAACGCTGGCTCCATGGTCAGTTAAAATCTGCTGCCATCTGTGGCTCACACGTTTTGGCCTTTTAATAATCACTTCTGTATTTTTTACTCCTCACATCTTTCTGGGTGCTGTATAGTACTTAAAACAAATCATGGAAGATTTGGATAGCTCCTCAGTCTTTGGCATTGAAGTCTCAGAGTGTCACCAACCTTTGGTATCAAATACAGCTGGACTGGACAATTCATTTTATCTAATTCCACAAGGTAATTTTGCTCTTTTCATGAAGATGTGAATCCTGGTTCCAAGTAGGAGCTATTAGAGATCCTGATGACCTTTAGTTGGGTTATGGGGATTTAGATATATGACCCATTGAATATGAGCTTGTCTGCTTTAAGATCCACTTTTAACTTTGGGTTATTTTTTGCCAAGAGGAAGAATGATTCCTGTAGCTGAATGTAATATATGTGGATAATAGTTCTTCTTGCGTAAAAAAAGTGCATTTTTGTAATACAGGTTAGAGTTGGAATTTACAAAGTCCCACCTTTGTTCTTCATCTCTCCCCCCAAAAATCCTCTTAAATTGAAACAAGTGAAATGAATACAAACATGATTAGACAGCTACAATATGCTCTGTAGCACCCTGTCAAAGTATTTGTCACACCATATTGTAACTTATCTTTTTATATGTCTGTCTTCCCCTCCAGGCTGTGACCTTCTTAAAACAGAGGTTTTATTTGACTGCTATTTCACCAGTGCTTGGCACAAGTTTTGTCGTGTAGCAGACATTTCATGTTCAATAAATGAATGAATAAGAAAATACAGAAATGAATGAGTGAGTAAATTTAGACTATATCATTTTATGAAATATTTTGTTAATGAGTACTCCTGAGATGTTTCCTAAATCCAGTTAGAAAACATGATGCTTCTCAATCTAATCGACAATAAATGAGTAATAAAGGTAAAACGCATACAGTAAAACCTTGGTTTGCGAGTATAATTCATTCCAGAAACATGCTTATAATCCCAAACCCTTGTATATAAAAACAAATTTCCCCATTACAAATAATGGAAACTCAGTGATTCATTCCACAACCCCAAAATATTCATATAAAAATGATTACAGGGGCACCCGGGTGGCTCAGTCAGTTGGGTGTCTGACTTTGGCTCAGGTCATGATCTCGTGGTCCGTGAGTTCGAGCCCCGCGTCGGGCTCTGTGCTGACAGCTCAGAGCCTGGAGCCTGTTTCGGATTCTGTGTCTCCCTCTCTCTCTGACCCTCCCCCGTTCATGTTCTGTCTCTCTCTGTCTCAAAAATAAATAAACATTAAAAAAATTAAAAATAAATAAATAAAAATGATTACAAAACTGTAATATAATACAAAGTAATAAAGAAAATACAAAATGTAAAGAAAAACAACTTAACCTGTACTTACCTTTGAAAACCTGCATGGATAGTGTGAAGGAGATAAGAGAGAGGAGAGTTATTGTGTTGGATGACTTTCACTATCAGTAATGGTGATATCACTGCTATGTATTGGCTCAATGGAATCTTTTTCTGCATGAAGTCTTTGTATACACTCGCACAGATGTGGACTACAGTACAATATTAATAAACTCTTGTCATATAATGTGTTTAATGTAACTGGCAATAAGGAAGCAGAGGAAAGGGTCTATTTCTCCAGGTAGCCTGACCTAGAATGAAGCAAAGCATTCTTAAGCTTACTCTTGCATGGGAAAGCAAAGGACTGTGCATAGGTGCTCTGAAGTGACAAAAAATACACTAGTGCTAGTTGCTAGTTGTGGGCACCTTCCAATGTTCTGAAAAATCACTGATTTCTGCCAAACACTGTGTCCTGAGACCAAGCATCCGAGCATGGGAGATCACCCACAATCCCTCAGAGAGAAAGAGAAGAACCATTGGTTTAGTTGGAATCATGTGATGTTCACCGTCATGTACTACTCATATTGCAAGACGTGGCTCATTTATCAAGTTAAAATTTATTAGAAATGTTTGCTCATCTTGCAGAACAAGTTACTTGTAACTCTAGGTTTTACTGAATATGGATGCTGAAAGAATCAGTCTCTTGAACCCAGAAGAAACATGGTGTCACTGAAGAGCATGAATGTTTTTGGTTTGCAGTCTTTGTGTTTTTGAGATAGTTAAGTCCTATCTAAAGTGAATAGTTTGGTTGGTTTAAATCAACTCCACAGAATCTGACCACCTTCTGAGAATCTGATAGAATTGAGAGCCTGGATCAAGAAACCTCTGCTTAGGGAGGAACCAAGATGGCAGAACAGCATGAAAGTTTTTTGTGTCTTGTGTCCATGAAATACAATGAGACCAACACTAAACCATCCTGCAAACCTAGAAAACTGACTGGGGGATTAACACAACAATCTACACAAACTGCACCACAGAATTCAGCAGGTACATGGCATGGAGAGGTGAACTTGGGGAGCGAGAAGCCACGGTAGGCAGGGAGGTGCTTTTGCGGGAAGAGAGAGGATGGAGATGGTGGGGGGAAGAGAATACAGGAAAAGCACCCCTCCCACCCAAAAGCAGTTGGAGAGAAAATGGAAAATTGGGAACAGCTGCAGGGAGTAAACTAAAAAGGGAGAAAGGAGAAAGGAGAGGGTTTAAATTCCATTAAGACTGTAAACAAGGGGAATATGAAGTTTGCAACTCCACAGCTCGATACCTCGCAGTGCTCTGGTGGGAAGGGTGAATCCCTTGGAGCAGAGTGGGGTCTGGGAGGTTCTTGGGCCACATGGGGAAAAGTGGTTCCACTGCTGAAAGAACATTTGGTTGAGACTGTTGAAGCCACCTGGTCCCAGCAGACCTGAGAACGGCCGCATTCGCTGGTGCTGGAGCAAAGTCATTGGGGTTAAAGCCTGGTGCCAGATGTGTGTGGTGATTTTCCATAATCCCTGAAAAGATGCTGCTACACTGTATCATGAACTTTTTCTGGGGTGGGCTGGCACCTGGCTGCAGTCTTGGGGCACCAGCAGCATCAGGGTCCAGCAAGCATTCCTGGGTGCAGCCAACACTCAGCCATTGCTTGGTGAGACCCTCCGCAGAGGAGTGGAACAGGTAAAAGCCGCAGTCCTTCAGAAGTAAGGGGCCGGGGATAACAGCCGCATCTGAGACAAAACTCGGGAGGGAGGTACTGCATGGGACTTGGTCACAGACAGTGAAAAAGCGGGGAGTGGACAAAAGCTGAACAGAGGACAGGTGCGTGATTGCTGATCGGGGAGAACAGAGTTCCGATACTAGAGACTGGGTAGCTGGGTGATGATTTTCAATGCTCCAGCACATGCGCATATGCACCTACAAGTGCCACAACAATCCACCCCCGTAGGCTAAAAGAGCCTTCTAGTGGAGAACGGAGCCGTTACACTGAGCCCCGCCCAACTGGGCCAACCTCGCTCTTCAAGAACACAAGTCTAACTACCTGCTTAGTTTATGACCTATAAAGCGATTTATAGTCTGACTTCTAGGGGAAAACAAAGCAATTTCAGTCCTATTTCAATCTGTTAGCACCCATCTATTCAATTTTATTTCTTTTTTTTCTCTTTTTCACTTCTTTTTCTTCAAAACAGAAAGAGAAAAACTTCATTTTTATTTTCAATTTTTATTAAAAATATTTTGTTTATTTTTTTTACTATATTTTTCACTTTTGTGTAAATTTTTTCAAATTCTATTTTACTTCCATCATTTTTAGTCTAATACAGTGTAGTCACTTTTTCAAATTTTCAAATGATTTCCTTTTTTTCTCTTTTTAGTTTCTTTTCTTTTTCTTGAACACAGAAAGAGAAAAAAATCATTTTTATTTTTCATTTTTATTAAAAATATTTTTCTTTACTTTCTTTTCTACTATATTCTTTACTTTGGTGAAAATTGTTTCAAGTTCTATTATACTCCCATCATCTCATTGTAGTCTACTTCAGTGTATTCAGTTTTTCAAATTCTCAAATGAATTCCTTTTTTTCTTCCCCCACACCCTTTTTTTTTCTCTAATCTGTCAAACCACTTTCAACACCCAGACCAAAACACGCCTAGAATCTAACATCATCTATTCGATTTTTGTGTATGTGTGTTTTTAATTTTTAATTTTAATATTTTTTGATTTTAATTTTTTTAATTTTGATTTTTCTACCTCATTAATTCCTTTTCTCCCTTCAAAATGACAAAATTAAGGAATTCACCCCAAAAGAAAGAGCATGAAGAAACGACAGCCAGGGTTTTTAACCAACACAGATACAAGCAAGATGTCTGAACCAGAATTTAGAATCACAGTAAGAATACTAGCGGGAGTCGAAAATAGATTAGAATCCCTTTTTGCAGAGGTAAAAGAAGTAAAAACTAGTCAGAATGAAATTAAAAATG
>NW_026057578.1:73625456-73651552 GCF_023721935.1 Panthera uncia
TATATATATATATATATATATATATATATATATATATATATATATATCTGAGTATGTAGAGTGTGTGTAGTTAGTAAGGAATTTTAGTTTAAATATTATGGAGCAGGGTGATCTCAGTAGGCTGAAGGAATCCAGACAAATATTTGATAACTCTACTAGTCATTTCCATATTTTCATGGGGATCTTTCAGTTCCAGCCTCCTCCCTTTCCAGTCCCCTCAGTAGCAGAGCTACTGGAGTAGTGGAGTGTCTGTAGGGAAGATGGGAAAACAGAGCTTTTCCATGTGATTGACTCCAATCCAGCCTTGTGAGTTCTAGTTATCTTTAGAAATAGAATACAACACCATGACCACTGAACTTTTTCCAATGGATTCTGACTTACCAGCTATCTGACCATCAAGAGTATCACTTAAATCCTTATTTGTCAGTAAGGAAAAAAGGTGAGGGTCACCAGAGTTCGCAGGCTTTACTGAGTGGCCTCCTTCAGTGGATTTGCAAGTGCAAATCTCAAAAGACTATCAAGATATCTCATGCTGGAGAATGAAAGGGAAAGGAAGATATAGCTCCATGTTGATGCTATTTAAGTAATGGTCTAGTTGGAAATCTCCCAGTTTGGATCAACTCTTCCCTCAATAGAAACCACAGATGAAATGTGAGAAGGAAATATATTTTGGAAACTTTTAGTGAAGCTGAATGGAATATTTTCTATTGAAGCTAAGTGAAAATCAGAATTGCTAAAACATACACAAAATCATTTACCTACAACAGAAAAAAAAAAAACAACCCTATGTTTGAAGTATAGTTTGAAAAATTCCTGGGAAGTGTGTTAAGAGAAGACACAGAAAAGTTTGTGTGTATATAAGGTGGGAGTGTATGTCATGGTTTAAGAAGCATATAGGTAAAAGTCTCTTATGGGTCATTAAATTTTTCACTCTTTGACTCCCATTCTCATTTTTGAGTTTCCAAAATGTTGATGCTGCATCAGTTTTCTCTCTCAACTGCCTTAATCCAGTGGTTTTAAAATTGTGCCTTGAAGAGCCAAAGGGATTCTATACAGGTCCCTCAATGATGAGCACCCATAGTAAAAGAGAGGGATGGTAATCATCATGCCATTTTACCAGATCAGGTTTGCTTCTGTCAGTTTTATTTGTTTACACTTCTAGACATGATTTTTTAGCAAAAGAAAAATATGTGTGGGTATATATATGTAAATACATATATATATATAGTTTGAGAACAAATGTGTTAGAAATCCCTAGATCCTTGATTGTAACATTAGAAACACTGTATCAACATGCTTTGCTGTAAAAAAAAAATGATATCCATCTATAATATATCTTGCTGGAATTCATATAGTAAGATGAAAATCCACATTTTCAAATGTGAAGAGGAAATTATCTCAAAAGTAAGTTGATAAAAGCAAATATTAGGTCCGAAGCTTAATGTAGAATTTATACTTCTTGTAGCTTCTCAGTTTTGATTCAACTAATGGAAGACTAGAGATTTAACACACTAGATTCTATATGACACTTAACCCCTCAAATTACAAGCAAGGCCCATACTGAAATAGTCATTGTTTTATTAGTAATTATATAACTATACTAATTAATACTGTTTTATGTATATTTAAAAGTGTGTGAGCCTTCTTAATATTATATATGAATGTAAGTACCCCATCTGAGAAAATTGTCTGTATCAGGGATGTTCACCATGATTGTAGTTTCCCATCCAGTAAAATTTGGATATATCATGAGAGAGCAGTGTATCCTATTGACTTCTGAAGATGACTTCTGAATATTTTCATGATATCAAAGTATAAGCACTATTTCTAGAGTAAAAGGATAATAGTCCAATTGTACTTCAAGGTAGGTAGAACACTACTGAAATACTGTGTTTTGTTCGTAGTAACATACTTTGTGGAAGATGATCAGAGATTACCAAGTTCCTGAAGAGTCTAAGTACTGTGGAATACCATGTCATCTGTTGGGCATTAGAAGGATTTCTATGAAAGTAGAGTCAAGAGAACCCTTGGAAGGTGGAGGTAGAAATTGTAACTCTCTTCAATAAGGTAATTGAATTTATTAGCCAGAGGGCAGAACTAAGACTAACAATTGGAAGTTCTATGAGGCAAAGTATACTGATCAGAACAAAAATTGTGTATACATATGGTAGAAAAAAATGTGCTGCCTTCTGAAGTCCTACATTTATTAAAGATTTTAGATAAAAAATGAAATAGGAATACTGAAGAATGATTGAAGGAAAATAATATAACTTGACATTATAGATTCAATATGGGTTAGCACTGTAGGTATCTTGGAAGAAAATAGATACTAAAAGAAACATAAGGACATGCAGAAATTGATACCCCTCTTCTGTGCCATTGGTATGTTATATTCCTAAACATGAGTCTTATAAATAGACATTAGCTTCCTTTGTTGTGTTTTGGTTGAAGAGGGTTTAGATGTCTCTTGTGAAAACTATATGTGAATCCTGAGGAATGAAAATGAGCACCTATTTATCTTGTTGATATTCTGTAGTTTGAAATGGTTTACAATAATAAAACAAGAGGAGGAGAAAAAACTAAATTATATCATTAACTTCCTTTTAGGAATTTAGCACTTAAAAAAATACCCACATTCAAGTATATAATCAGAATTTCCCTTAATTAAAAAAAAAAGTTAAAGCAAAATGACTTGTAGAATTTTTTTAAAAGTTACTTTCCATGTACCATGTTCATCATGCTTTACCTTTCAACACCTGCAAATGTTTCAGTTACATTCATGCATATATATCTTAAAAAAAAGTTCGAGATAGAATTCCTTTTTCTTCTCACTTTTGAATAGAAGGATAATTAATTTCTTTTTTAAACTTTTTTAATGTTCATTTATTTTTGAGAGAGAGAGAGACAGAGCATGAGTGGTGGAGGGGCAGAGAGAGAGGGAGACATAGAATCCAAAGCAGTCTCCAGGCTCCCAGCTGTCAGCACAGAGCCCGACGAAGGGCTCGAACCCATGAACAGTGAGATCATGACCTGAGCCGAAGTCAGACACTTAACTGACAGAGCCACCCAGGCGCCCCAAAGGTTAATTAATTTCTAACAGCCACTATCAGAATTGTTATTTCTAGCAATATAAATTAGATAACCATCTAGGTGTTTTCATTTTTAAAATGTATCTGAGTTCGGGGTGCCTGGGTGGCTCAGTTGGTTAAGTCTCTGACTTCAGCTCAGGTCATGGTCTTGCAGTTCAGTTCGTAGTTCAAGCCCTGCATCAGGCTCTGCCTCAGAGCCTACTTTTTCCTGCCAAGCCTGCTTCAGATCCTCTGTCCCCCTCTGTCTCTGCCCATCCCTGCCTTGCTCTCTCTCTCTCTCAAAAATAAATAAACACTAAAAAAATAAAATTTATCTGAGTTCCTACAGGAAAGACACAAGTGTTTTGTGGAATCTGGAGAAAGGTACCTGAGTAAACGAAGAAAGAAAGAGGAAAGATATGAGTGGGAGTGAGCAGAAGAAGGGGCTGTATGCCAAATCTGTGCAAGACAAAGTCACTAGAAGGAGAAAGAGGAGAAGCTGTGACCTCTTTTTGATATCCCACCACTTCGAGAGGGAGGGAGATAAGAAGTGAATATTGACTTTATCCCTATATTTCTTGAATTGGAATGAAAATAGCTCTAAATTGTCCCCTGTGTAATGTTTGTTTCAAAACTATTTTAGCACGTTTAAGGAACTTTCTTCAATGGTTAAGGTGCAGAAGTAACCAGCTGGTCATCAGCTGGTTGAGTTCAGGCCAGAGGAGTGCTTTTGTTTGGCCAGTGCGCTACTTGTTTTTCAACTTTTTTTTTTTTTCAGTTCATTTATTTTTGAGAGAGATAGAGAGACAGAGTGTGAGTGGGGGAGGGGCAGAGAGAGAGGGAGACACAGAATCCAAAGCAGGCTCCAGGCTCTGAGCTGTCAGCTTAGAGCCCGACACTGGGCTCAAACTCACGGACCCAAACTCATGGAGCATGAAATAACGACCTGAGCCAAAGTCAGATGCTCAACCAACTGAGCCACTCGAGTAGGCGCCCCTACTTGTTTTTAAATTGAGACCAAATGCCTTTGGGCAACCTCTGAACTCTCCAGTTTTCCTTTGTCCTCACCATTTCCACCGTTGCCTAGCCTACTTCATTCATTTGTACACCTTGCCTGATCTCTGGAGGCACTTGAGTTTCAGAGCCTTGAGACAGAGAACAAATCACATGGAACAAAAATTAGTTACACCTGGGCTGTGGAAGGAGAAGTAACTGGAACTCAATCACAGAGAGTGCTTGACCTAGACATGACAGCTCAAGAATAAAAATTATATTGAGAAGTATATAGCAGTGGAACAACTACTTCTTTGAAAGAAGGAGGGCAAACAATCTCCATAGACTGCATACCAATGAGAGCTCAGGTGATGTGGCAGTGATTGTGATCACTGATGGCCCTTGTTTTTACTTTGTCCTGCTGCAGCCTGAAATATCACATATATCAAAAATAAAATATATAGTATTTGTATTAAAGTTTTGTTATGTAATGTAGGCAACTCTGTTATATACTATGTTAAACATCTTATAAAGAGCTATAACTTATATTGCACTCTAAACATGTTATTTGCTATGAATTTTTCATCTTTAATTCTTATTTCGTTAGCCATTTATTAAGGTGAAATATAGCAGTTTTTTTTTGGTTGAACTTAATTTTCAGGATGTCCCATTCCTTATCTACAAAACTATTTCCAATTAAATTATATTTTTGATATAAGACTCCCAAACATATTTTTTTTTCTGAGAAAGAGAAGTAGAAATGTATTAATAATGTTTTCTCTATTTACATATAAGTAGATGCAACCACATCATCAAAGTGGATAATATTTATTGTGGGACAGTAGAAATTATAACTAGTCAGGGTTATATAATAAAGTCAAAGTTTATTTAAATATTTGTGAAGTATCAAATTAGCATACCTAAGACTTCAAGGGAACTTAAACACCTTTCACTTTTAGAATCTTTGCATGGTGCACAGAATATATTTTTATCTTTTGTGGCTTGCTCATTTCTCCAATTTCATTGTTTCACAATACCTGCTCACCCTCACCCTGATTCCTATTTTATGGAATAATGTATAGTCCATAAAAGTTCCAGCTATCTCTTTGAGATTTTGCAAATGTGAGTTCCCTCTTGGTTCTTTGTCCCTATTTCTCTTCCCTTATTAATCAAAGTCCTACTTATCCTTGGGTGAACCTTTTCTTAAAAGGCCAGATAGTGGTTATTTTAGGTCCCTAGAGTTTCTGTCCCAACTGTTCTACCTTTGTAACAGTAAGCAAGCTACACACAACACACAAATAAATGGGCACAGCTCTGTTCCAATAAAGCTTTATTTACACAAAAAGGTATTAATGGGTCATAGGTTGTTCATCCTAGCATTAGAATTCGATTCAAATATAATTCTGATATGTGATCATTGAGTGCCATGTCTGAATAGATATCATACTGTATTGTAATCCTTGGATTAAGTTTCAGAATTTCAGACTGTATTGTTAGATATGAGACATTAGAGGTAGGGAAAATGGCTTAATCATTCCTCTGTCATAGTACCTGATAATTGTCTGTTTGAAAACTAAGGTGCCTTTGGCTATTTTTGAGGCGTGAAGAATAAGCATGAGGTTATCAAACCTATTTTTAAAGCCTCCAAAAATAGAGTGTGGAAAAATAATAAAGCCAATTTTCAACACTGCCTAGAAGATCACTATGTCTCGAATGAATAATGTCAGACTGATCTGTTTTCATTTTGTGAAAAAGGGGGAAAAAAACCTCTTTCTTTTTAATGTGGAAAAGATCATGTTGAACGTTTGTTGTTATGGACTGAACATTTTTCTAGACATTTGGGTTTTTAAGGAGGAGGGGAGTGTAGCATATGGGGTGAGACTAGTATTGAGTAATGTCATCTAAATGTTATTTTTAAACTAGTTATGATTTTTAGAGGCTTTAATAATTCAAAAGAGAGAATACTATTAACTACATTGCTAACACCAGGTGGAGAAGCCTCAATTAAGTCCTAGAGGAAAAAGAAAAGGTATTTAATTGATGTTGGCAAAAGTATATAAAGAAGTTATGTTTCAACAGAATAAAAGCACAGGAGAATGTGACTATTTGCATAAGAAAAAGTAGACAAATACTAGATGAAAAATAATTCCTATGACCTGTATAGCAAGAACAGTTTCTATGGAAATAGAACAAAAAGGTGATTCCATCATAAACATAGAGTCTTACTCCCCATGATAATTAAAGAGGGTACAGAAGCCCATTTGACCTGCCATATTAAATACCCTTAAATATCTTTCTCTTCACAGTATTGAAATAAATCCCTGTAATAAATGTCTGTGGAACTTAAAGTAAAACCTCATGCCACAGCATGCCCTACCAAGCCCTGAAAGCTCTGGCCCTTCCAGCCTGTCGGATAAACACCTTCACCTTCATTGCTTAAAGAGCTCCAGTCTCACCAGCCTTTCAGCTGTTTAGAAAACAAGATCTCTTTACCTTCAGGCCTTTTCTTCTGATACTTCCTCTACGTGATAAGCTCTTTATCTAGATATTTGCATCTCTTCATTCAGATCTGTGCTTAAATGTTATCTTCTTAGAAGAACTTTCCTAGACATGGGTTTAACTCCCTCCACTTCTGCTTCATCCCGCCCCCTACCTATTACCCTGTTTTCTTGTATCAGTATCTAACATTACATTAAGTTCTTTATGTAGTTGTTTCTTGCTTGAATTTCCCAATAGAATCCAAGCCCCATAAGCACCAGGAACTTTTCTCTCTTGGTCACCTCTTTTTTCCCATTGTTGGGAATTTGATTGGCGTCATGTGGAACAAAACAAATATTTGTTGAGGGCATGGCTATTTATAAATCAGCCATTTGGAGAAAAAGAAAGTTCAGGCAGAGCTTCCTCCTTCCCTACAATGAAAGTGTCTGTATGGGTTGCCATATGTTGATATGAGTTTCTGAGGGACGTTAAGGAAACATAATGAACACTGAGTTTTTTAAAGATGACTTATTAGATTAAAAGTTATGGATTAGGTACCCTCTTTTTATTTCCTCCTTAGCTTTATTTATGTGTTTATTTTCTCAGTAGCCACCCATTCCCTGTCTCTCAGAGAAAATCACAGATAATCTTCTTTTATTTTGATGCTTATTTAAAATGTGGCTCAGTCAGTTAAGCTTCTGACTTTGGCTCAGGTCATGATTTTATGGTTTGTGAGTTTGAGCCCCGAGTTGGGCTCTGTGCTGACAGCTCAGAGCCTGGAGCCTGCTTTGGATTCTGTGTCTCCCTCTCTCTCTGCCCCTTCCCTGCTTGCACTCTGTCTCTCTCTCTCAAGAGTAAACATTAAAAATGAATGAATGAATGAATGAATGAATAAATAGAATGTCCAAGATTATAGTAAAAATAGACATTCTCTCAATTTAAAAGAAATGTGTGGAATTATTTTAGAATAAAGCACTGAATGTTGAGTCATTTGTGACATTTCAGTTTAATATTAAAGACTTTTATTTAATATGGTAAAGGACATTCTTTTTTAATATACCATATAGCAGATATTAAACAGTAAAAAGCACAAGAACATTATGAATGCTCTGATGGAATAACTCATGATGATTCTTTATTTTTAAGTAATTTTTCTACATAGGTTTTAAGGCACATATTTAAGGCACATATTTCTTTACCTAGTAAATTGGAAAAGGCTTCTTTTCAGGATTAGAATACCAAGAATTCTAGCTCTCTATGGATTGCACTATTGGAAAATAACACATAGAAAAAATGTTCTCTGCACTGTTCTGCCACTGTGAATGTCAATATTCTTGGTATGCCAGAATTTGTTAAAGCTAATTTAGTCCAGACTGTATTCTGTTTGAGGTCAAGATTGTATCTTCTACTTGTAGAAACTACATAGAATTCAGTAAATCTATTACTTAAATTATTTATATAAGGATATGTATTTCAAGATATTGATTGCTTAAAAATCTAATAAATGCTACTTAAATGGAATTTATATTCTATATTAAAGTGGGTATCATCCTTGCAACCTATACTACTAATAAATGTGAATATGAGTGACATAGTTCATTTCAGTATGGTAATAATTTACACTTCAGTTCTCAGTAAGTTTTCATGTAACAACCACCAAGGACATTTAAAATAATGAGAGATTCAGTGAAATTATATACTAAAAATTATTACTGAAGGGCCTGAAAATGCTTCTCATCCCCAGTCAGTGATGCATAAAGGAAATGTCTGCCTGCCTTTTACTATTTCAAAGTGGAATCTTTTAGCTAATGTGTCTGTCATCCTTTTAGGCCTTGCAACCTTCATGCATTCATTTTTTTCAAATTTTATGTGAATATAAACCACCTCTTCCGTGATACATGGTCTTAGTGCCCTTTGAGTTTAGCTAGTTTTGTTTTTTTTCTTTTTCTTTTTTTCTTTATTTCCTTCTCTTTTTCTTCCTTTTCTTCTTTTTAATGGCAAAGGACCTTCAACGCAGCAAGCATTCCTTGATTATTTCTAGCTATCCATGCAGAATTTTTCTGGTTGCACACTGAGAAAACCCCATAATTACAAGGATATTTATGATAGCAGCACTGCTATTTCAGGGAACTACATTATAGTTCACACTAAAAATAAAAGGGCAACATATTTTGCATGCTGGTAGCTGCTTTCCCTTGATAGATGCACTTGCTTTTTCTATGGACTTAAATTTATCCTTCACCATCTGCTCTGCAAGTACTCCAGAAAATACAATATTGCATTCTGAATTCCCTTGAAAGTAAGTTACTCTTCCTCTCTATGGATTTCCTTGTAGGATTCTTAGTTTTACCTGCATACAAATGCCCCATATTTGGGGAGCTGTAGTAATCTTGCACTTCAATTTAGAGAAAACTTGGGAGAGCATCCAGGCAGTCACTCCCATAATGCTTTGGGCATGATTGAGGAGATGACAGAGGCAGTTTTGTTTTAATGATGCCTTAAAACAACAACAACAACAAAGTTATGTTGAAGTGGCTGTTATGTTTTGGTTTGTTTTTTAGATTCATTTATTCATTCTTTCAATTAACACTTGATTGAAATATTTTTTCTTGAAATAGTTTTGGAAAGAATTGTACTAACCCTGCTTACATAGATTAAGACACAGTGTGTGTTGTATCATTTGCAGGACACTCAAAGAACACTTTAATACCCTCTCTACCTAAGTCTTCCAGTGGTACAAACTAAAATTTTGCTCTTGGATATTCGGTCCTTTGGTTTCTTTTGGAAGTTATCTTTTAAAAAATCCTCCAAACCTTCAAGTAGCCATCTTAATTATTTTTATGTGACTAATTTCCTAAACATCAGGGTTTCAGGGCAATCATAAGGTTCTTGTCCTTGGAGAGGAGAGAGGCATGTGAATTAGGTTCTGAATACTGGGAGGACAGTGCTTTATATATAGTCTACAGTTGGTAGATATTTGTTGAATGAAAATGGGAGGGTGAATAGAAAACACTAAGATAAATCTGCCCTGTTGTAAGATACTACCCTGAGCGAGTCTTTTTTCTAGACATTCTGACTTTGCCTTTGACTCTCCAATTCAACTAAAGCCCTACTTCATTTCAGTTACAGGACTGTATCTTTTAAGAAAGAGAGATGATGCTTCACTTGCATTTGATATTAATAACTTTCCAGATTTTTCAAACTGTTATATGGATCTTGAGGTGAGAACACCCAAGGAATTCTTGGGTATCATTAATTAGTCCTAAAACACTCACATTCAAAAACTTCACTAGAGGTTACTTCTGAGTTTGTAGACATTTAGAAATGGTGCAGTTGAATTGGTGAAGGGCTAAAAAAGTGAAGGAGTTTGCATGTGAGCTGCTTATCTAGAGATCAGATGAAGCTGATAAAACTTCCCTGATTGTTTTTTTAAATAGTAAGGTCCCACTTGATGTTTCTGGAGTCACCTTATGTGCTATAACTCTGACTCCAGCTCTCTTCTCCATAGGCGTAAAACAAGCACGTGTTCAGTGCTGGGAGCAGGGTGTACAAAAGCCCCCCACTGTGACTTTCAGACTAAAGTCACCTAAGAAAGATTCCAACATGTGACTCTGCTGGTACACCACAGGGAGAATCTTCCTTTTGCCAAGGGATTGGTTTAGTTGAAAACAATCACCATATTTGGCACTTACTATTTCCTTTTTGTTTGTTTTTGTACAGCAATTTAGAAAGGAAAAAAACAAACCAGTATTTTATTTTCATATTATTATTTTTTAGAAGGCTCTATTTGGAAACATACCGTTTTAAGGCTGAATGAGAGACCTCAGAAGTAATCTAATCTTTTTCTCATGCATATATCCCTTTACATCAAATATTAAAATGATTTATCAGCTCAAGTACTTTAAATGTCTTGGAACTTACTGTCTCATCAAACATCCCATTCCACTTTAGCAGCTTTGTGGGTAAGAAAGTTTTTATATTGAGTTTAAATCTGTATCCCTAACCCCTCTGTAACCTGAACCGTTAGTCCTAATTTTGCTCTCTAGAAGTACAGAAAAAAATAAGCTCTCATTCACTTAATAACCTCTTGCGTACTTTAAACCATCTAGTATATACCCATAAAGGCCTTTTTAAATAATCAATCAGTCCAAGTTTCTGCAACCATTTTTTTTTTTTTAGAAAGTCACAGGTTTTTCAGAAATGGAAGAAATTTTAGAAAACATCTAGTCTATTTTTTTTTTTTTTTTGTTAACGAATTTCTATTAAGTACTAATTCTGGGGGGGTTAAAATAAAAAAAAAAAAAAAAAAAAAAGTGCACAGTAAGATAATGATCTGTAGTTCAGTCAACTTATACCTGTAATTCTTGAACTGGGGACTCATGTTGTTGGAATTATGTGAAGGGAGCCCCAGGATAAATCTGATGGTTCTTTTCTTTTTTTAATTTTACATTTTCCTGCATATTTTATCAAAGAAGTCTCATTTTTATATTAGAAAAAAATATATTGACATAGTAAGAATTTGAATGTTTGGCATGAAATATGGGATTCCAAATGCTTTCAAGTTTTCAAAGGGGAGCTGTTATGGACTAAAATTTATATGTTGAAGCTCTAACACTCAATGTGACTGTATTTGGAGATAGAACTTTGGGGAGATAACACTCAATGTGACTGTATTTGGAGATGGGACTTTGGGAGATAAGTAGGTTAAGATGATGCCATTAAGATGACTTTCATGGTGGGATTATTGCCCTTATTAGAAGAGACACCAAATAATTCTCTTTTCCTTTCTCTTTCCTTCTTCCCTGTTCCCCCTCTCCCATCTCTCTCCCTCCCTACCTTTACTTCTCTCTCTCTCTTTCCTTCTCTCTTTCTTTCCTGTGTCTCTTGAGAACAACCAGAAACTGACTACACTGGCACCTTGGTCTCAGACTTCAAGCTTCCAGAACTATGAGAATATAATTTCTGTTGTTTAAGCCACTCACCCTATGATATTTTTTTATAGAAGCCTGAGAAAACTAAGATTACAGCTTTGTCTAGGCCAATTGCTATCAGCCAAAGGTGATTTGACAATATCTGAAGACAGTTTGATTATCACAATTTGGGGAATGCTACTAGCATCTAGTGGGGAGAGCCACTAGAATTATAAACATCCTATAATGCGCAGGAGAGGAACCCACAACAAAGAATTACCTGGCCCCAATCTCTATTATATTGGGGTTGAGAAATGGACTTGGCTACAATAGGGGTACCTCAATGAAATGTTTGTTATTCATAATCATTTATTATTCATCTGCAAAATGCACAATATGAAATAATGCCATAGAGGAATGGTCTTTCTAAAGTAAAGGAAGCTACATGTCTTTTCTCTGCTCACCAACTCTGTAGCAATTCATAATGATCCCTAATCAAAATTTTTATTCTAATGTCAACAGAATCTTCTCCAGTTATTTTATGAAAATCAGTCATGTCCTATCTCAACTTCAAGTAACAGGGCCCTTAACATTCAGGCTGTTTCAGATACTGCTTATATTAGTCAGGATTATTCAGAGAAACAGAACCAACAGGGAGTATACATTAGGGGATTTATTTTAGGAAATTAGGTTACACAGTTATGGAGGCTGGCAAGTCTAAAATATGTAGGGTAGAGCAGGGTAGAGACCCAGGAAAGAGATGATGCTGCAGTTCCAGTCCAAAGGCCATCAAGCTGCAGAATTCCTTCTCAATGATGGGGAGATCAGGCTTTTGTTCTATTCAGACTTTCAACTGATTGGATGAGGCCCACCCACATTATGAAAGGCAGTCTGATTTACTAGAAATCTACCAATTTTAATGTAAACCTTATCTAAGCACCGTCATAAAAATGCCCAGAATAGCATGTGAGCAAATATTTGGGTACTGTGGCCCAGCCCAGTTGACACAAAAATTTAACCATCACAGTTGTTCTCTTTTAACTGCATTGTATGCCATCCAGTGTTCACTCTGGACCTCCTTTAAGGCTCATAGAAAAGGCCAGTGACACAAGGTATGGTGGGAGCCTCTACAAAGAGTCTACTTTGCCAGGCTTTCTTCAGCCAGGAAGGTAATTATAGTAGTTTTGCTTTAGTCCAGTTGGTGCCTGAATCTGTGTTTCACTTTGCTCTATTACTAATCTGCCTTTGTTCTCATATTAGGGAAGGCAATAAGGCCAGCCTCTGCTCAGTAGTCCAGTCTAGGCCAAGGGTCCATCTCAGCCTGCAGGTAACCCCATAGACTCTTTTTAGTCTTGCCTTGAGATCCAGTGAACTTCCTCTAGTGAGCAGAAATTTGGGTGAGAGAGATTTATGGTTGCTGGCAGTAAAGATCATCTTTTGCTTGCACCCTCCTAGGTAATAATGCTTCATTTTATCCCCTCACAGAGGTTTTATTTGTGTTGACTAAGATGGTGTTACAATTTCCTTCAGCTTTGCTAAACTTTATATGGGTATTTTCCTGATTATTGGCCCATGACTTCCCTTTCCATAGAGCATTTACTTCAGAAAACTTAGAATTATAAGTTTTTTCTCTGCCACTTTGAAATGTATATAAATATTCTCTCAGCCTCTGAACAGATTTATAAACCAGAAAATGTCTTTATCAGGAGACTGGAAGCCATCCCTTTGAAATATAATCATCAGGGAAGATAGTGCCCCTATTTCTCAGTCTTGATGGGAATATGGGAGCCTAACTTCCATGGCTACCAATTATTAAAACACGACATAATTAGAAAAACATTTGCAAACTCAATGATAACTCAGTTTGCTGGACACATGCCATTGATTAACCCTCCCACTAAGGTCCTCCAAGTACCTTTCCACTAGCTCACCCAGCACTTAAAAACCTTTCTGCCTTTTGTTTCAGTGAAGTTAAGTTCAGTCTCTCTCCCCTATTGCAGTAACCTGAATAAAGTCTTCTTTACCTGTTTAATGCTATCTGGCACACTTTTTATTTTGGCAGTATTTTTAAAGTAACACTCAGCTTCCTATACTGTAAGCATAAGTAATGACGATAATTTCAGGTACCACAATCCATCTGAAATCACAGAATAAACAGCTTTCTGTGGCAGGCTCGTTATACTTGCTCCCCTAAGTTTTCAATGAGAAACTGGTTGGTTACTATCTTTGAGGCATGACATTCAGGTAAAAGCAACATCTTCCCATATGTTCAGTAGTTGATAATTTTTAAACATTCTTTCCTCTGAACACTTCAAGTCACTATCCAGAAAATACTAACTTTAAAATTAATTTCAATACTTTTCAATCATTAAATACTTTTCAAATATTAAAATACAAGTAATAGTAAGGATAGAGAAAACAAAGCCAACAAAGAACAAAAGCTATATAAAAATGTTTAGAAAGGATATGAGAAGTCATTTAATCTATATTTTTCAAATTTGGAAAGATAGCCATAAAGAAATAAAAAGATACATAACTTTAGCTTATAACTTCTTGCATTAATAGTCAGTACATTTTCATTTTGACCTATTACCTACCACACTCTTTCCCTCAAAACCTGTGGTTTTAATAGTGTAAAATAAAGATCAAGAAATAATGTATTTACTGAACTGATCCTGCTTGCCCCTATTTTATCTACTTTTTCTTCCCAGCCTCCCCTTGGATTTAAAGGTTTAGTTTTGCAACTGACAATGACATTGACAATGATGTAGTTAATTAGAGATATTTTAAAGTTCATTGTTGTAAAGTTTTTATGTATAATAATGAAAAAATAGCAACTTTTGAAAAAGTAAAAAAAAAACTTTTGTTAAATTAATTTAATTTTTGTTTTAAGCCTACCTACTAAAGGTTTCATTTAAAATGTTCCAAAATTAAAATCAATTTATTAGAATAAATGTAAGAAGCACAGCTTGTAAGTAAAAATTGGACTATCCCCTCTGCTTGGAATTGGAAATCTTCCAAATCCAGCTTAGTAAAACTTGGTTTATTCCATGTGTAAATTAAAAAGAAAATAAAAGGTATCAAAAAAGTTTTAGGAACTTTCTAGCACCAAGGACATGACAATTATTTAAGAGTTTAAAAATCATTTAACAATACAACAATTAGAATTCCTATACCAGAGAAATTCCCTTCTAAACACTGCGTATCATTTTCTCTTGAACATCATTTTCATAGCATCAAGGCTTGGGGCTGTGTAAATATTTGTTTTGCGAAGTTGCCAAAAGTTTCAGAGCATTTCACTGAGTTTTTAATTAATTTTTAAAAACAAATTTGCTTTTTCTTAAATTGCTTCTGTACTCAAGAGAGCTTCAGTAGTTTATCTCAAGATGTCTTAACTGTGTTATTTACTACTCATTTTAGTATTGGAATTCTTTTTTCTTCTGGCTAATTGGCCATTAGCACCATTAGTATTTGAATAATGTATATAAAGCACCATAGAAATCTAGAAAAATTCTGTGCATGTTTAATCTTTAATGCAATGTGTTACTGATAAGAAAACACTTGTTTACTGCAAGACTTTTGATGGTAAGACTGTCAGAAAAGTCACTCTTGGCTTTGGTACTTGCCCCTTCCTCCTGTCTCCCTCCCTCCCACGTAATAACCCCAAAGGTGATATTACTGACTACCCTTCTTTGGTTTCAGGATTTATAAACATCATTTTCCTTTCACGGAAATGTAATCTGCCCTATAAATCACCACAAAGGCCTTCAGAATTAACAAATCTGAGGACCAAATCTATACTGAAGAGAGGTGGGCCATTATTTGGGTATGATGTGTCATCCACAGTTTTCTTTTGGTTGTTCTAATTGGGAAAATATTTGACCTTACATTTTATATTCATGGAACAGAATGAATTAACTGACCTGTGTTCTAGTTTTGTTCAATGAACTATGTCAGAAGAGAGTTTCGGTTCTCATTCAATGTGTGGGGGACTACTTTTCATAACCCTTAAAACTGAGAAAAATCTCAAAGATATTTTCAAAACAGATGCAAAATTATCTTTGGTGCCCTATAATTAGAATGAAATTTTTAAGCTAATACTTGGATTCTAATTTATTAAAACTTTAACTGAAAAACAAAGTAAAGATTCCTCAAATACTTATGTGGTCTCTGGTATGACACTAGTTATTATGAGTAAACAGAAATTATTAAGACATGGGGCTGTTCTCAAGAAACTTGTGTTCTAGATATCCGGAGGAGATAATTTCATAAATGATGATATTTCAAAGCAATATTTGAAACCTGCTGTGGCAGGGACAAATCTTATTTGCAAAACTTAGAGAAGGTTGTGATGATTTTCAGCACATTGTGACTAGGTCTTCGGGAAATTATGGAAAACTTCAAGTAGGGTAGGTTTTGCTTTAGAGGTATTGGCAGAGATAGGATGCATTTTCAAGGACCGTGAATGATCTTATGTGGGGTCTACTTGGTCATTTGTTGAACTGTTGGACACATCTGACTTCAGGAGCTTTCTAGCCAGACTTAGGCTTCATTTTAAGAGCTTTAGTTTTAGACTAGTAACATAAGATGGTTTTGTTCTGCAGAGAATAACAAATTCTACCAACTCCACAGCCACTTCCTTTTTTTATGTGGAGGTAGATAGGAGGTTACGTGGGTGGAGGGTAAGGGGTGGGGAATTAGAGAACTATGCAAATGTGTCAAGTTTTGGAGGTGCCACTCTTAGATATTTATTTGCCTGAGTAGGAGCTTGCCCCTCTAAAGTAGAATCAGCTATAGAGCAACAGGTAAAGGCTTTCTGCTTCCAAGAAAAATAATACTGAAATTCTTCTATTCTACTATGCTACATAGCTTTAAAGTGGGAAATAGGAAAATGATAAGTTGAAATATGAGCTGGGTAGAAAAGATGTAGTATAAATGCTTTGAGGATGCAGAGGAGAGATTGTTGGTTCTGTGGTGAGTTTTATTTATTTTTTTCCTTTCTCCAAATTTGTATTTAAATTCCAGTTAGTTAACATACACTGTAATATTCGTTTCAGGTGTAGAATTAAATGGTTCATCACCAACATACAACACCCAGTGCTCATCACAGCAAGTGCCCTCCTTAATACCCATCACCCATTAACCCATCTCCCCCACCTACCTCCCCTCCAGTAATTCTTGGTTTATTCTGTATAGTTAAGAGTCAGTCTCCTGGTTTGCCACTATCTCTCTTTTTTTAAATTATTTTGAAATAATTTTAGATTTACAGAAAATTTGCAAAAAAAATGTACATAACATTCATGTATACTCTATCCAGCTTTTCCAAATATTAATAGCTTACATAGCCAAGTACAAATGTTACAATGAGGAAAATAACATTGATACAATGTTACTAACTAAACTACAGACCTTATTAGTGGTTCACTAGTAGTTTTAGCCCATAATGTCATTTTTCTGTGCTAGGATCTAATCCAAATTCCTGCATTGCATTTAGTTGTATCCTTTTAGTATCCCCCAATCTGTAATGGTTCTTGAGTCTTCCCTTGTTTTTCATGACACTTTTATGTGTACTACTTAATTATTTTGGGGGATAATTTGGGATTATTACTAAATTTGGCATTGTCTGATGTTTTCTCATGGTTGGATTGAGGTTATACAGTTTTTTGGCAAGAATACCACAGAACTGATGTGAAATCTTTCTCAGTAAATAACGTTAGGGGTATATAATGTTGCTATAGGCTATTACTAGTGATGTTAATCATAAGCACTTAATTAAGATGGTGTCTGCCAGGTTTCTTCACTGTAGGGATACTGTTCTTCCCTTTGTAATGAATAAATATCTAGGGATATACTTTAAAAATTCCTTTTTCCTCAAAATTTGGGCACTGACTTTAGGATCCACTATTCCTAAAATGGCCAAAGTAAAAAATGAAAATAAAAAACAAAAACAAACAATAAAAACCTCAACAGATATTATGGATAATTGTGTGAACTGATTCCCCCTACCCAAAATTATAATTTTAGCTAAATGTCATATATATAGAGTCTTTGAAAAATACTGCTTTGGAAGACTCATTGCTTTCTGAATGTGCTAAATCTTAAATTATGATTTCCCATTATTTGTCCCTAGCTAGCTCTGAACTTCTCAATTTCATAGCATCCAGAATTATAGTGATTATATGTAAAAAAAAAAAAAGAATTTTATTTCTGTAATATTCCTAACCTATTTTGCAAATAATTTATTTTGTTCTTTCTAACTCAATTAAAAAATATATGTTGAAGTATGATTACCATACAAAACTGTACATGGTTAGTGTTTACAACTCAAAGAATTTGGAGATAAATATACACTCATGAAACCATCATCACAATCAAGGCCATGAACATATCCATCACCTCTCAAAGTTTCCTCCTCTCCCTCTTAATTTTTTTCTAATTAAAAATTATTTTTGTTGTATGGTAAGGGAAATAACATAAAATCTACCTTCTTAGAAAAATTTTAATTATACAATATAGCATTGTTAACGTTAGTCACTATATTGCACCATAGATCTCCAAAACTTAATCATTTTACATAACTGAAGGTTTCTACCCTTTGACCAACAACTAAAAAGCCACTACACAGCAAAGAAAACAATAAGCAAAACGAAAACGTAACCTATGAAATGGGAGAAAACATTTGAAAATCATATATCTGATAGTCGGTTAATATCCAAAACATATAAAGCACTCTTACAACTCAATAACAAAGCAAAAAAATTAATCCATTTAAAGATGGGCAAAGGACCCGAATAGACATTTCTCCAAAGACATAAAAATGATCACGTGGTACATGAAAAGGTGCTCAACACCACTAGTCATTGGGAAATGCAAATTAAAACTACAATAAGATATCACCTCATACCTGTTAGGATGTTTTTTTATCAAAAAGACAAGAGATAAGTATTGGTGAGGATGTGAGTTAAGGGAACTTTTAGACATTGTTGGTGAGAATATAAATTGGGGCAGCCACTATGGAAAACAGTATGAAGAATCCTCAAAAAATGAAAAATAGAACTACCATCTGATCTCACAATCTCACTTTTGGGTATATATGCAAAAGAATTGAAATCAAGATCTCAAAGAGATATCTGCCTTTCCATGTTTATTGCAGCATTATTCTCAATAGCCAAGATATGGAAACAAACTAAATGTCCATTGACAGATGAATGGATAAAGAAAATGTGGTATACACATACAATGGAATTTTATCCACACTTTAAAAAAGAAGGAAATCTTGCCATTTGTGACAACACAGATGGACCTGAAGACATTATGCTAAGTGAAATAAGTCAGACACAAGAGGACAAATACTGCATCATTCCTGTTTTATGAGAAGTCTAAAATAGTCAAACTCATGGAAGCAGAGAACAAAGTGAGGTCATGGTGGTCTACCCAACTTATATGTGTTATTTATATTTGACCTTTTAAATGATACAATTCCAAACATTCATCTGAATTAAAAATTTTTAAATGGGATAATTACATAGGAAATAGAGCATGATCAAAATATCAGCTAATTTTCTGATATTGCTCTCTTAGAGAATATGACTTTTTCCATGGCCAAATTACTCTATCTTAACCTTGCTCACAGGTATTTGGGGTAAGACTCTAAGTGAGAGACTTGCATCTCCAGTATATAATGTGTGTGAATCTATACCAAGCAACTAAAATTTTAAAAAATGGCCATAGGATGTCCATTACGATTTGGCAACCAAGTCCTCCTTCATTTCCCTTGGAATTCTCTGAAACTAACTGTGTTGCTACTCTCCTGTCTAATGTTGTTGTTGAAATGATACACTTCAAGGGCTTATCTTCTTCATTTTAGAGGTGGTGAATAAAATCACCGGTTTCCAACTTGGCTGTCAATTAGAATCATCTAGGAAGATTTCAAAAATACTGGTACGGGGGACTTCTTTCTAACTGAAGAGAAGCAGCTATAGAGCAATCTAACACCCAACATTTTCTCTCCGAATCACGTGAAAAGACAAATAGTGCTTTGATCACATGATAAGTCCTGTGTGTTCAAACATTCATCAGTTACACAGCAACTATTACCTGGTTGGACACATGTTCTAAGCAACCATGTTTCTTAAAACACACACCCACCCCACACACCGACACCCACACCTACACCCACCCCCCTCCCCCCCCCACACACACGCACCTACCTGGGTGTATTACAAAGGTTAGTACATAAGTAGGAGAGTTTTTATGATTACTAAAATACCCATTTTGTGAGAAGGAAACTTTTGGAAGGTATAAATAAGAACAGAGTTTACTTCCTTCTAGTCATTTCTGTTCTTGAGATAAGATTATATACATACATACATACATACATGTATGTATACATATATATGTGAATATATATAGTGAAATGTATATATGTATATATAGTGATCTGCAAATTTTACGTGTGAAATACACGAAGTTTTGACAAGTAACACCCATGTAACCCACACCCTTATGAAGATGGAAAGAACATTTTATTACCACAAAAAACAGCGCCCTACCCCTGAGGCTGCCATTGTTCTGAATTTCTTTCACGATAGATCATATTTCCCTGTTCCAGAACTTCATAAAATATGGAATCATACAATATGTGCTCTTTTGTGTCTATCTGCTTTTATCCAACATAAATTTGATATTTGTCTATGTTGTGGCAAATATCACTAGCTCTTCTCTTTTTATTTTTTGGTGGTACTCCGTTTTAAGAATATACCCCAATTTTTTATATCCACTTTCTGGTTGATGGATATTTAGGTTACATACAGTTTGGGGCTAGTATGAATAATGTCTTCTTGGACATTTCTATGTAAGTTAGTTTATTTGTTTGCTTTTGTTGAGACTTACTTTTCATTAGTCTTGAGAGTGGAATTTGGGGATTATATTTTAAGTATATGTTTAAGATGACAAGAAACTGCCAAACATCTTGTCCAGGGGTCTTATTTTTATATTCTTGCCACCATTGTATCAAAGTTCTAATTACTGCACATTTTTGCCAGCATATGGAATTGACAGTCATTTTAAATTTAGCTTTTCTTTTTGGTGTGTGATGGTATCACACTGTGGTTTAATTTGCATTTCCCTGATAACTAAAGATATCATGCATCTTTATGTGCTTCTTGGCTATTCATAGATCTTCTTTTGAATTGTCTATTTAATTCTTTGACCATTTTTATGTATTTTTTAATTGTTAAGTTGTAAGAGTACTTTATATATTCTTGAGTCAAGTTGTTTGTCAGACATATTTTTTCTAAATGTTTTCTCTCAGTGATTTACACTTTCATGTTCTTATTTTTTTTCTTTAGATAGTGTAAAAGTACAGAATTATTCACAATCATATAACAGGGCTCTACTTGAGCTGTCTGAAACAAAAGAAGTTGGTTTGGAGGATTTGTTGTAAGATATAAGCATGGGTGTCTCAGTTAAGTGATCAAATTTGGCTCAGGTCAAGATCTCATTAGTTCGAGCCCCACTTTGGGCTCTGTGCTGACAGCTCAGAGCCTGGACC
Source organism: Panthera uncia (assembly GCF_023721935.1). Classification (NCBI taxonomy): domain Eukaryota; kingdom Metazoa; phylum Chordata; class Mammalia; order Carnivora; family Felidae; genus Panthera; species Panthera uncia. The sequence continues at coordinate 73,646,459 of NW_026057578.1, forward strand.
TTGCTTCAGATTCTGTGTCTCCCTCTTGGTCTGCCCCTCCCTGCTCTTGCTCAGTCTCTCTCTCTCTCTCTCTCAAAAATGAATAAACATTAAAAATTTTTTAAAAAGAATATAATCATATATTACAAACTAAAAAAAGGGAGATACTATAAGGTCTGAGGAAAGAACTGGAAAATAGACTTTATGTTAAAAGGCAATCCTCCCTGTTTCTGCCATCATATCTCTTTTACCAGTTTTCTTTTCTGCCTCCCTCTTCCACTTTTAAGGACCATTGTGATTACCTGGTCACAACCAGAATGTCTAGGATAACATTTTTATCTTAAAATTAGCTGATTACACCCTAAATCTATCTGCAAACCTAATTCTCTTCCATCATATAATATTTTCACAGGTTCCAGGGATTGAGGGGGTGGACATCTTTGGGTGAGCCATTGTTCTATATACCAAAAGTTAAATGATCTTTTCTAAGGCAAGCGTACTAATAATCAAATGTCTCAAAGTATGCAGTTGATGATAATAATAGATGTATTCAGTCTTAGTGGATTTTGATATTGCCTTTACAAATTACATATACACACACACATACACATACAAGAAAACCAAATGGATAATAGATTCTGGGAGAATTTTGGTTAATCTTCATGGCACTTTTGAAATGTTATTCCTAGATTAACACGTTTATATCTCATAATACGTACTGGTTATAAGAAGATTTAGCATCAAGTGGCAGAAAACAAAAATAACTAATGTGTCTTAAGCAAGATACAAGTTTACTTCTCTGTCTTTAAAACCTAGGCCATCTATGGCTTGGAGGTTCTTCACCAAGCATCAAAACCCTGGTCGTTTAACATATTGAACCATTTTTAAATCATTATATGTTTACATTCTTTTGTTTCAACTTTTTTTTTATCTTTTAAGCTTGCCCTGCTCCAAGCTACATAGCTTGCTACAAGCTAAGATACCAGCTACATTTAAAAAATCTATTTATAATTTATGCTTTCTAATAATAGTTCCAATTCAAATACACATATTTTGATTAATAGCATACTTTAAATTATTTCTGCCATCTTAGTATGGGATTTTGTTTTCTTTTTATATATTTATCAAGTGTTTTTTTGTTTTGCTTTGTTTTGTTTTTTGGTCTTTTTTTAAAAATCATGTCTTTGAGGGGCATCTGGATGGCTCAGTCAGTTAAGTGGCTGCCTTCGCCTCAGGTCATGATCTCATGGTTCATGGGTTCATGGGTTTGAGCCCCACATCAGGGTCTATGCTGTCCGCATGAAGCTCACTTCAGATCCTCTGTCCCCTTTCTCCCTGCCCCTCCCCACTTGTTCTCTCTCTCTCTCTCTCTCTCTCTCTCTCTCTCTCAAAAATAAGTAAATAAAAATTTATTTTAAAAAATGTCTCTGAATGTTTTTGTTCTTTTTTCCACTTTTTTCTCCATAGGTTTATAAGTTTACAGTCTAATTCTTTTTTTTTAAGTGTATTTATTTATTTTTGAGAGAGATAGTGTGTGTGAGCAGGGGGCGGGCCAGAGAAAGGAAAGTGCTGTCAGCATGGAGCCTGATTTGGGGCTTGGTCTCAGAACCATGAGATCATGACCTGAGTCAAAATCAAGAGACAGATGCTTACCTCACTGAGCCACCCAAGCACCCCTACAGTCTAATTCTTAATATTTCTTTTTCTTTCTCATTTTCCTCCTCCTTCTCCTCTTCTCCTTTTCTTCTTCCTTCTCATCTTCTTCTTTGGGGATTTTTTAAAAATTTTTATTCATAAAGGCATCTCGTTTGTGGGGTTTCTTTGTTTTTTTGTTTTTTTGTTTTTGTTTTTTTTTTTTTCCCTAACAAGCGTTTTAAGTAGGCCTTTCTTTGGGAGGAGTCAAAAATTATAGCATATTTCTACTTTCCTCTGTAATGCTCCATCTCCCAACTGTTGTTGTTGTTTCAACTTTATGTATATTATTACCCTACTAATCTCAATGTACTTTAACTGTGTTTTTTGTTTTTTGTGGTTTTTTTTTTTTTTTTTTTTTTTGTATTTTTTTCATTTCTTTGGTCTATATTCCAGGATGTTTCTACTGATTTTATTTTTTTTTAAATTTTTTTTCAACGTTTTTTATTTATTTTTGGGACAGAGAGAGACAGAGCATGAACAGGGGAGGGGCAGAGAGAGAGGGAGACACAGAATCGGAAACAGGCTCCAGGCTCCGAGCCATCAGCCCAGAGCCTGACGCGGGGCTTGAACTCACAGACCGCGAGATCGTGACCTGGGTGAAGTCGGACGCTTAACCGACTGCGCCACCCAGGCGCCCCTGTTTCTACTGATTTTAAAGTTCACTATTTCACTTCCCATGGCTCTCCAGACACCTAGGTAGTAAGTCTATTAAATTTTTTCTTATTTAATAGCCATCAGCTTCTGTGTCATAACTATTTATTTGTTTGTTTATTTTTGGTTGTTTTCACTTTGTTTCTCTGTAGAAGATATAAAGTTGATCATTTCAAAGTTCTTTTCAGGTTCTACTTTTTCAAGTTCTACTTTTTTCTGGATCCTGAGTTATAACTGTTTATTTTGCTCAGTTTGTGTTACTCTTTCATCATTTTAGTTTTCCTCTAGTACTTTGTAATTCTTGGTTGCAAGGGCGTCTTAAGGCAGCCATTCCTTTATTACACATCCAAGGAATACATAATTGTCTTAAAGATGCTGAGCCTTGGCTTGTTATGTTACAAGACTCCCAAGATAGGCTTTACATGATTCATATGCAATTAGACTTTGATTTCTTGTGTTTAATTTCTGGAGTTATTTTATCAGATACATTATATAATTCTAGAGATCCTGCTTCAGTTCCTAGTTAACAAAAACTCATTCTTCTCCTCAAATTATATTATGTAATGTTATATTATATTATATTATATTATATTAATTATATTATATTATTATATTATATTATATTATATTATATTATATTATATTATATATTAATTCTATTATAGGTTATAGCTTTCCCTTATACTTGCTTTATAAACATCCTTAAAATAAATCATAGATTCTATTACATTGACCAGCCCTACCCCATCAGCCCTTTGATTACCTGACCTAACCCAGAATGTTTCATAAATGTATTGCTTCATTTCTAGTCTATGGAAAATGTTCTTTCTCTTTTTTTACTTATGGTAATTTTGGTTTGGCAGTACTTGTTCTTTCATTTATATGTATTCCAAATGACATCATGAGAGGTTTGAGCAGTTGTGAAGTTTGCAAAATTGATGAGGAAGTCTTTTTTTGCTATAATTTTAGAGAGCTTGTTTGTTGTTGTTGTTGTATTTTAAAGTTTCACCTGTTTCCTCCATTGCTCTCAGGTTGTTGTAACTTCCTTCTGTCATCACTGTGGTTAACTCAAGTGTGCCCTAGTTATGATTAATTTTAATTTATTCATAGCAAGCTAGGTGGACTTTATAAAATTATAACAGCACAAAATTTGAATTAAATATCAAGTGCGTCTTTGGTGAATAGTGAAATCAAATATTTTGTTAAATCAAGTCAAATCAAAAGATATATAAACATCTGTTTTTATAAGCCTTTCTTGATTATTGCCAAGTTCTCATCGATGCACCAAATTGCTGAGTTTGCAGGATAAGTGACCTTCAGATAAATGACATGTTTCTGCTTTATTTTCTCTTCACAGGACACTTGAGACCTGATTATCATGGATGAAAGGTCAGTGCATTTTCTACTGTAGAAAAGAAAAATGCTGGCATCTGTCCATTTTAGTTTTTATTCTAGTTATATAAAATGAAGATTGTTTTCAAATCATGTGTGTGTATGTGTGTGTATATATATGTATATATACATAATTTTATATAAATACAAAAACAATAAAATTTATTTCCAGCACTAAATTGCAGCTAAGCTCATGTAAAATACAAGTTGGCTGAAATTTCCCTGAGCTAACTCAAATATTGGCTGAGATGATAATGTGTCCTCATTTGTTCAGTACAAATTCAATCATAATGTGGCAATTTTGCCATTATAAAGCTATTTGCAAAGGTATTCAATGACTACAGGAATATTTAAGGACCAGCTCAAGCAGTTCATTTTAGTCACCTTTTTACTGAATCGACCTCAAATGATGCAAGGACCTTGAGGCCTGGTGATGAATGCTTAAGTGAGAACTGTTGAGTAATTCTGCCCTTAAAGTGAGGAAACATTACCACTTAGTGGCATGCATTTAAATCAGGGAAGGAATAGAAATAAAGAATACCTACCTTCTACTTTTCTTGCCATTTGTGAGCAATAATAGTTTACTTTTATTGCATTACTGTGTGTTAAGTTGCTTAGGATTCTTTTACAATTATAAATTAATATAAGTTGAACTTTTGAGGTGAGTAACTTATCTGGTTAAAATAATGCACAAAATGTGTTGTTTAACAGGAAGATATATGGAAGGTGAATCTCTGAGTGGATAGAAGGAGCTTTTCAATTGGTTGCCTTCACTCCTTTCCTCCTTTCTTGGCTTGTTAGTTTCTTAGGGCTGCAATAATAAATTACTACCAACTTGGTGGCTTTAAAAGACAACAGAAATCTGTTCTCTCATAGCTCAGGAAGTGAGAAGTCTAAAATCAAGGAGTCAGGATTAGTCCTCTTTGTCATAAGGGACCGTTTGCCTGTCAAATGGTTGCACTTCTTCCATTAAAAACTTGCTTTGCAGCCTCTGAGGGAGAAACTTCCCCAAGCCTCTCTCTTTGCTTCTGGTGGTGACACAGAATCCTTGCTGCTCCTTGGCTTGTAGGCACATCACTCTAATGTCTGCCTCCATCTTTGTATCGCCGCCTTCTCTGTGTCTCTGTGTGTCTTTTCTGTCTCTTATAAGGAAGGGCATTATCATTGGGTTTTGGTCTAACCCTAATCCAGTATGATTTCTTATCTTAATCTTTACCATAATTATATCTGCAAAAAACATATTTCCAAATAAGGTCATGTTCTAAGGTTCCCAGTTGACATGGATTTCGGGTGTGACCACTAAAAAACCCACTATACTTGAGATTCTTTGATTTCATTTCATTTCATTTCATTTCATTTCATTTCATTTCATTTCAT